>NW_023628060.1:0-2335 GCF_014905685.2 Nematolebias whitei | reverse complement strand
TATATATGTATATATGTAAATATATATGTATATGTATATATATATATGTATATATATAACACCAAATCAGAAATGTGCTAGACTGTAAAATAAATAAAATAAATAATCTGTAAATCCAATGCCACAGAAAGATTTTTAACTGTGAAAACGTTCAAAATAGAAAAATTTTGGAGACGTCTTTTCATATCCAGTTGAAACGTTCATACTCAGCCTTTACTGTTGTTCTTGATGCTCCAAAGAGTTTTACAATTCATTGCAGTTTACTTATTCAGTGCCAATTCACAAAGTTGTCTCAGGACACTGTTCGATAACTTTCACATAAATTAAAAAATGTAAACAAGTAAACATTATCTATCGCTGGAAGCCATCAGATAGAGTTTAATCTCTACTCACAACCGTACACACTGAGCAAGTTCGCAGGCGACAGTGAAAAGAAAAAACTCATTTTTAACAGGACGAAACCTCCATCAGAACCAGAACCAGGCTCAGGATGGGCGGCCATCTGTCTCGACTGGCTGGGGTTGAGAGGACAGGAACGAGACACAGACACATGGCGGGTCCAGGTGAGCTTCGATGGAGAAAACGATAAAACACGTTGGTGATAGAAATAATTGCAAATACAAACGAACAATAGAGTGAGTAAAATCAGCAACGTAGCAGCATAACTGAAGGATAGCTCAGGAAACCAAGCCAACCCTAACTATAGGATTTATCAAAAAGTAAAGACTTAAAACTGGACAATGTGTCAGCCTCATGGACCGAAACTGGAAGTTGGTTCCACAAGAGAGGAGCCTGATAACTGAAAGATCTTCCTCCCATTCTGCTTTTGGAAACTCTAGGAACCACAAGTAAACCTGCAGCCTGAGAGCCAAGTGTGCTGTTAGGAAAATATAGAACAATAAAATCTTTAACCTATGATAAAGCTTGTTGTAGAGAGTTTTGTATGTTAGATGTAAGATTTTAAATTTACAGTGAAAATTAATCAGCTTCCTGATTTCTCTGGGGAAATTTAGGCCGTATTGGACTTTAACAGAAGAACAGTTTAATGGATTACAAAAAAAAACTGAGAGTTTCTTGCTGTTTACTGAAGGGATACCTGCTGAAGAAGAAAGATTAGCTGTGATTTAAAAACCTTTATTGGGGACATAGGCACCTATTATTCTACACCTCGGAAGAGTGTCTACATTTCTATATCCGTTAACGCGGCCCAAACCACAGCGTCTACTCCCACAAAAGTTATATCAAAACGACCGGCTCGGCCCCGTGATGTGTGCTATTACTTTTATTGACATTTTGAGTTACCATGGACACGTAATTTGCAAACAAAGACGCAATATTTCATCAACTCCAGGAACTAGTTGGTGACTGTCCACTTATTATTCTACACCTGAAAAGCGTATATTTTTCAACTTTAATGCAAAGTTGGAGTCAAAGTTTCTCCAGGAAATTTCTAGTTGCATTTATGATTCAATGCAATGAAATAAACAAAGGTAAAAGGTAACAGATCATTTTAAAACTTTGTTTATTTACATTATGATTTTATTCGCTGACATCCGGCCCCTGAGCTGCTGGCTTTCAGAAACTGTTGCCTCCTGAGCAGTTTTATTGAATAGCTGAATTAAAGGTTACTGCTTCAAGCTAGTTGTGCTTTGTTTTGTGTTTTGTTTCTAGATATACTGTATGTTGAAACTTCTGGCTGCATTAGTTTAGCTTTTTTTTTTAATATGATCAGTTAAAACTAAACCAATTTTGCAGAAAGTGTTTATTAGGATGTGTAATGATAAAGTTAACAGAATTTCACTGTCTAAATTGTTGTCACATTGTAACATTGACTAATGAAGCAGAATCATCTCACTAAATGCGTCAGGTAGCACCATGACATTCACTACCTCCACCATGACAGTCATTTTTTTTCCCCAAAATGTACTTTATTTTGAACAAATAACATTACATATAAATATCTTCAACACAAAAAGTAATAAAAAGTAATTTATGAAAAGTGATATTGGATTACATTAAAGAAAAAATAATAGAGGAATAATGAAATAATTACCACAGGCACTGGCAATATTGGGAAAAAAGTTAAAAAGTGAAATAAATTTGTACATAAACGAGTAAAACATACAAACACTACTATGTAGTAGATGTAGATGTAACTGGGACCCTGTGTACATAATTTTGTTACACCACATGTGGTGCGAATGACAATAAACAATATCTGAACTATTATATTACCATTTCATATTGGCTAGTGATTTTAAGCACCCGGGGAGCAATTAGGGTTTCGGTGTCTTGCTCAAGGACACCACGGCATGTGGGCATGGCGCAGAGTTAA
>NW_023628059.1:0-2336 GCF_014905685.2 Nematolebias whitei | reverse complement strand
GCTCAAATCAGCAATGAGGTGTGGCGTTAACGTATGATATTATGGTTCTAGAATTGCGCCCATGGGGGGTGGCTGCATGTTTGAGTAGCTCTGTTACATTCATTCTGATTTATTGCTTTTGAAAACTTTAATTCCTCTTTTGTCTGGATGTAAATTGCTTTTTCAGATGATTATTTATCTGGTATTGGATGTTGCGCAGCTGGAAGGATTTTTGCTGAAAACTTTTTACTTTTATTACATTTATTATGATCCGTAACCATGGCAACAAGGTGTTTTTTAACAACCAGGAGCAGCTGATTAACATATCAGACGCTCAAAATACCTCAACTACAGCCCCACATCTCAAATGTGTTGAAAAGGAGATGCCGTGGATGAATTCCCGTCAACTTGGTGGCGGTGCTCGAGTACCTGACTGCCGAGTTCCTGGAGCTGGTGGGAAACTTGGCTCGTAACAGCGGGAGAACCGAGAGGCCCGCCAGATCTGACAGCAAGCTAGATCCGGATGGACAGATCGGTATCTGTGGTCAGATTCTTCGGCTTCGCTGCAGGAGATCCTTCCTGCCCACAGCTATCAGAATCTATAACAACTCTTGAATGAAAACAGGATGATGAGCTATGACAACACTTAATTTCCCTTTGGGATTAATAAAGTATTTTTAATTGAATGTAATTAAATTGAATTATTATACCTCAGAAATGTATTTAATCACCTACGCGTAATAACCTTGAAATGTAATAAATATATGCTCACAAGCTACCTGGTGTTGATTTTTTTCAGGGCTCTGCAGCACAGGAACCCATCCTCCAATCAGCACGGTCTATGCTTGACAGCTCTATCCATCTGCTTCGAACTGCACGCTTGTTGGTCATCAACCCCAAGGACCCGCCAACGTGGTCCGTTCTGGCTGGTCACTCTCGCACGGTCTCTGACTCCATCAAGAGTCTCATCACAGCCATCAGGTTAGAATGGGAGGCACATCTCAGATTTAATTAACGATATTAAACACACTAACTTTTACTCTGCTTTGCTCATTTCTAATTGTGCAAGTTGTTGATGAAGGTCAACAAGTGCAGACAAAACTATGAATTTGGGAAGTTGACTTTGTTTCTCGCACAAATTTTTGCTGCATCCTGTGAGGAAATTGTATTTTTTAAACCTCTTCAATTTGCACATTTAATCTCCTTTTTCGCACAGTTTTGCCCTGTCCTTGTTCAAAACAGCAGGGATGTCCATGAGGGGTTTGATCCCCAGCATCAAATGCACTGAATGTTAAGGTTCCCTCTTGTCTCGGCACATCTGCACATTAGCATTCACACACAGCCGGTATAGCTCTTCTTTCAGCTCCCATGCTCTTATCGCAGACTACGAATTCAGTGCTGGTACAGAGGCCCAGGCTTTTATTAGGATTCAGTGATCCACTTTGGTGCCAAAGACTAAAACTGGCAGTGGACTCCATCCTGCAAAAGTCAGTTTCATAACGTCTCATTAAACAGAGTGACGGGGTCATGCTTTAGTTTGCTTCGCTGTCCCACTTTGCTTAAAAATTGATGTTTAACAAATTCATTTTGCCCATTAGGCTGGAACCACAGGCCACTCTGAGGCTTCAAAGCTAATTTGGCTGCCCAGCTTGATGTCCCTGCTCAGTGACAAGACCCTTCATAATCAGCACTGAGAGGATAAATCCCAAAGAAAAGATGTTTATAATACCTAAACCTGTCTCTGCTCTCGTCCTGTGTATAATTCTCGCTATCCGTCATCGCTCATCTCAAGCGATTTCATTGCTTTTTATTTCTTTTTCTTTTCTTGTTTCATTTTTCAGGGACAAGGCCCCTGGCCAGCGGGAGTGTGACTCATCAATTGATAACATTAACAAATGTATCCGGGACATTGAGCAGGCCTCTCTGGCAGTTGTTAGCCAGAACTTACCCAGCAGGGACGACATCTCTCTGGAGGTAAGCTCCACGTCTTCCCAACATATTCTGATATCTTTAGTCGTTTGAGAGACGTCAGCCGTTTCTGTTGTGTACCTTATCTTTCTTTTCTTTTGCTGGCTGATTTCTATTTACCAGCTATCCTTGTCTGTGTTTCATCTTTTAAAGTCGAATAAATTAAATGTTATTAGTTCTTGCTGACATTTTTTATTTCAAAGGAAACTGATAATTTTCTGTTATTTACTTTTTTAAGTCTTTGTCATAAATCCTGAGGTTATTAATGCAGAACTCATTTAAACTCTTGTGCAGCTCATAGCGGGTAAAATTCTGTTTATTTTAGTTTACAATAGTCCTTTGTTTATCGCAGGGGATCCGTACCCTGAAGCCTTGCGATAAGTGAAAAA
>NW_023628058.1:0-141 GCF_014905685.2 Nematolebias whitei | reverse complement strand
ATACACATAAATGCATATATATACATATACACATAAATGCATATATACATATATGCATATATATACATATATACATATATGCATACATATATGCATATATACATATATGCATATATATGCATATATATACATATATGCATA
>NW_023628057.1:0-2339 GCF_014905685.2 Nematolebias whitei | reverse complement strand
ACATTTAGATGTTATAGTGCAGCGCGATGTGTGCGTGTGCCTCGTTCTATAAACAGCGACATTAGAATATCCTGATGCATGCTCAATAATCCAGGTAGAAAAATACAAAAAAGTTCAATCTGGTCCTCTGGACATTCAAAAAAACAAAAAATAAAACAAAGCAAAAAAAATATAGAAACGTTTCGTCTCTCATCCGAGAGACTTCCTCAGTCTGAGGTGCTGTTTTCAGCTCAGTCTCTTAAATAGCACCTTCTCAGAGTGGATCAACCAGTTTGCTGCTGACAACCAAAACCAGCTGATCACATGCTCAAGAAGGACCATCAGCCTAACAATGGATCATTAGCACCTGATGGCTGTTTACTATTCACAGAGGGCTGAGTGATACTAGCAATCACAGCATTGTAAGAGGGGGACAGTTGAAACCAGAGGCCTCCACCCCTGTTTAATGATGGACGATTTCTTTTTACAAAGATGGCCTCCTTTACTCCTCTCTCAAACCAACGTTCCTCTCTGTCCAGGATGTGAACATCTTCATCCTTGAAAGAGTGACCGCTGGCCTGGAGATGAGTGTAGACCGCAGAGTCCTGGCCTGATGATGTTGATCTTCTGTGCTGGGCCATCCTTTTGGCCAGTGGCTGTTTAGTTTCCCCGATGTAAGACTGATCACAGCCCTCCTGACACTGAACAGCATACACAACATTACTCTGTTTGTGCCGGGGGACTGAATCTTTGGGATGAACCAGTCTTTGCCGTAATGTATTTTGGGGTTTAAAAGCCACTGGGACGTTATGTTTAGAAAATAAACGTCTCAGTTTCTCTGATACCCCCTCAACATATGGAATGACCACTGGTCTGTGTCTGGGTTCCTCCTTTTCACCTGATGGCTGACTGGAGTCCTGTTTGGGTTTCTTCTCTGCTTTCAGGAAGGCCCAGTTAGGATATCCACATTGCTCTAGAGCCTGTTTTGAGTAGGATTTCTCCTTCTGCCTGGCTCCCGAGTTAGTGGGGATGCTGTCTGCTCTGTGATACAGAGTCCTGATGACTCCTAACTTGTGCTCCAAAGGGTGATGGGAGTCAAACTGCAAATACTGGTCTGTGTGGGTGGGTTTGCGGTACACCTCGGTTTGCAAATGTCCTCTATCAGAGACTGAGACCTCACAGTCCAAGAAAGCCAACTTGCCATTTTTTACGTATTCTCAATGTAAAAACATCGACATTAGAACTGGATCGGATTGTGTCTCTTACAACACAGATGCCGGTGTTACGACCGGCTCAGACCGAACATATTTAAGGGACACCAAAAGAAGGTTTAAAAATAAAACTTTATTAAACCTAAGTTTTATAAATCACTCCGGGCAGCAGGCAAAGTCTTCATGGGTTCCTCCCTCCTGGACTGGAGAGCACCTTCTTCAGGACCCGTGTCACCAAACAAAAAGAAAGTAAAGTAATAAAACAAAAGGTGGACCAGGTGAGTTTGGCAAAAATCAATATAACGCCGCCTGAGCAGGGCCAACCCTGTACAGGGTCGTCGAAGCCTCACAGACAGCGGACTACCTGTCCAAAAGATGTCTAGGAGTAAAGAAAAAAAAAGACGAAAATAGGACTACCAAATCTCACCCAGTCAGAGGGCTTTAGTCTGAATGACTACAGCAAACGGGAGGAAAAACCAAAACTGACCCAAATCGCAGGACCGTCCACGGTCAGCAAAATCACCTCCCTGGACAATAAACAGAAACACCCAAACGTCCACAATCACACAGCTCAGGCCCCTCTACCTGAGCTGAACTAGGCTTCCACAAGCACACTCAAGGTCTAAGTGCATATTAAGCACCCAGGCCTAAATCTCAAACAAAGAGCACTAAGCAGCTCTTTCACATCTCCTCAACAGGAGCTTACCTCATAACGAGACAACAAGGGTGGGCGGAGAACATCCTAGTACCAAACAGCACTGCAGCAAACAGCACCACCACCTCTGAGTTCCTCAAGACTCCGCAATGCATATTAAGCACCCAGGCCTAAATCTCAAACAAAGAGCACTCAGCAGCTCTTTCACATCTCCTCAACAGGAGCTTACCTCATAACGAGACAACAAGGGTGGGCGGAGAACACCCTAGTACCAAACAGCACTGCAGCAAGCAGCACCACCACCTCGGAGTTCCTCAAGACTCCGCACTCTAAGAACCACACTCTGAAGCTTATATAGGAGCTTCAGTCAGAACTCCCAAGCTGACTGCAATTAAGCTGATTAAAATAGAGAGGCGTGCCCAAGAAGAAACAAAACTGCAGCTCATGTACAAAACTTAGAAGGTGTCACTAGGGGCACCCTAGGGTACATAACA
>NW_023628056.1:0-2339 GCF_014905685.2 Nematolebias whitei | reverse complement strand
TACATTATACAGTCCAGAAAAATGAAAGAATCCGTTTTAACAGTATGAATATATCTCATCCGTATGTAATACTACACTACCATCAATAGGAATAGATCAAAATAATAGGCTTATACAACAAATAACTGAGGAGGAGATTAATAAAGCAATTTCAAAAATGAAAGGGAATAAGATGGCAGGTGAGGATGGCTATCCGGCAGAGTGGTACAAACACTTCCGAAAACTATTCGTCCCACTGCTTGGGGAGTGCTTTAATCATGTGCTCTCTGGAGGGGAAACACCGCCATCTTGGAAAAGGGCAGTAATCTCAGTGATTCCTAAGCCGGGGAAAGATAAAACGGAGTGTAATTCATATAGACCAATATCTGTTTTAAACATTGACTACAGGATATTTGCAACAATAATGGCTAAAAGGCTGGAACTTATAATTCCAGAAATTATAGACACAGACCAGACTGGTTTTGTCCATAACAGACAAACCCATGACAACGTGAGACGAGCTCTCCACCTCATAGATAGAATGAAAAGCATAGAATCAATAGCCATCAGTTTGGACGCAGAAAAGGCGTTTGACTCGGTGTACTGGAATTATCTTTATTTAACATTGGAAAGATTTGGTTTTAATAATCAAATTATAGGCTGTTTTCGGTCTCTGTATGAATCCCCCTCTGCCAGGATCAAGATTAATGGGGATTTAACAGATAGAATACAATTAGAAAGGGGATGCCGCCAAGGCTGCCCTCTCAGCCCCACATTGTTTGCACTTTTTATTGAGCCTCTAGCACAGGCCATCAGAGAATGCAAAAACATTATGGGTGTAATTATTAAAGGCACGGAGCACAAGATATGCCTTTACGCGGATGATATCCTCATGACACTAACTGATCCGGAGTCTAGCCTACCTAACCTTTTTTCTTTACTGAAAATATTTGGTATGTACTCTGGGTATAAATTAAATCTGCAGAAAACACAGAGTCTGTCATTTAATTATCAACCATCACTAAGAATTCAGAAAATGTCCGGATTTTGCTGGGACAAAAAATGTATAAAATATTTGGGAGTTAATATTCCTGCAGAGTTATCCGACCTTTTTGAATACAATTATACTCCACTGACAGAAGAGATTAAGGCGGATCTACAGCGTTGGTCACTGTTAACCATGAATCTATATAATCGAATAGATATAATAAAAATGAACATTTTACCAAGGCTTCTCTATCTCTTTCAGGCTCTGCCTATTAGAATACCCGACAAACAATTCCGCAATTGGGATAGAATAATATCAACATTTATCTGGGCTAAACAGAAACCCAGAATAAAATTCCGGACATTACAACTGTCAAAAGAAAGGGGTGGATGGGCGTTACCACACATAGAGGACTATTATAGAGCAGCGCAGATGAGAGTGATAGTTGGTTGGTGTGATCCAACATGTGAAACTAAATGGAAGGAGATAGACATGTCTTACAGTGACACGCCATTACAATCCTTGCTCGGAGATCGCTACCTCATTAAAAAACATATAGATTCTGACTTAATACCCTTATGGATAAAAGTACCGCTGGACGTATGGCATAAAATATCAAAACAAGTAAAAATAGAAGGAAACGCTCTTATTTTGAGATGGCCTGCTTATGATAGAGATTTTCTCCCGTCAAGAATGGATAAAAGATTTATGCAGTGGGCACAAAAGGGCATAACAAGTTACTGGAAGATTACAAATAATAAAGAATTAAAAAGTTTTATACAACTTCAAAATAACTACAACCTGGAAAAATCTGACTTTTATAGGTACCTCCAACTGAGACACCACTACAATAAGAGTATAAAGCTTTTGGAGGAGGAAGAGACAGGTATACTTAAAATCCTATTGGAATCGAGTAATGGAAGACCCCCTAAGAAAATAATATCTAAACTATACTCATGCCTACAAATGGGAAGAAAATGTGATACAACATATATCAAGGTAAAATGGGAAAAAGATGCCAAAATAAAAATAACTGATGATGCTTGGTTAAATATATGTAATTCTGTGATTCACACAAGTTCAGGCCTATGGAAGGAATTTACCTGGAAATGTATGGTACGTTTTTTTATTACACCGAACATTGAAAGTAAACATTGTAATGATACTGAAAAGGCAAAATGTTGGAGGAACTGTGGGAATGAATCTGCAGGACATTTTCATATCTTCTGGGAATGTGCAAAGATCACATCCTTTTGGTTGGAGGTGATAGGAGAAATCAATGCTAAAATGGACTTGAATTTGCAATATGATTTTGCTGTGGCTTTTCTGTCCGACCTCCCCAGTGTCTGGGGTAGATCGCCCAGAAAAGCCA
>NW_023628055.1:0-2339 GCF_014905685.2 Nematolebias whitei | reverse complement strand
ATTAAACACTGCACAAGCCAATTCTTTACGCCTACTGCATAAAATATTCCCCTCCAAACAATGTCCTCCATCTTGTAGAGTATGTGTGTTGACACATCACCTGACAGTGAAGTCCACTCCCAGGGCCACATTATCGTCCAGACCTTGTAAATTTAGGCAGCATGTTAATATGTAATCACTTATTGTTATATAACCAATCTGCAAATCATCTCTTGTCATAACTATGCTTTCCCACTGTATCACAAACAAGATACTTTTAATACAAATCAATTAAGACTATGTATACCCTTCAAGACATCACAAAGTCCATTATCACTGCACAAAAACGTGTACATGCCCTTTGTTCACAAAGTACAACTTCTTAAACTCACCATGTACACCTCTCTGTTGTCCTTTTTCACTCCCAGGACCTGTGTGAAGTCTCAAACAATAAAGTTAAATTCATGGACCCACTAGAATTGTCGTCGTCCCATAAATAACCTAGTCCCTGCAGCTCTCAGAAGGAAACAGCTCCTAAATGCTAAACATTTCCAATACGTGATCAACTCATGTGGACTGATTTCTTAAACTGAAGTTTTTCAATTCGAGTACAATTAAGATTGATTTATTTAACCCAAGTATTTACAATTTGAGTTTAGTTATGGCTGTATAATTTAATCAAATTTTTTTTTTTATTTGAGTTTAGTTTCCTAACGTATTTAACTTTTTCAATTTGAGTCCGGCAAGGTATTGTTTGACCAGAATAAAGTTCTATATTTTACAAGTGTCAAGGATTTTGTCCATTACTCATTTAAATCTGTTGTTTCGCAGTTGAGTTTAAAACCTGAGTTTATTGTCAATTCCAAGAAGAAAGTCAATCTAATTTGTTCAGGACCACCAAGGCCACCCCTACAATATTTCTCTTCCACTCGTTCGCTTTGACATCTCAACCCTCTACTGTCTAAGCTGACTCCAAGATGATTCAACCTTCTCCAGCAGACTCACTCTGACTCCATCTCCTGGTTAAATACAGCTCGTACACGTGATGTCCCCTCTTTCCTTGAGATTCAAACCATTCTCTGTTTCAGAGTTCACTGCCTCCTTCCTATCATACAGAAAATTGTTTCGTTTAACCTTGTGTCTGCTCCCATCTCCGTTTCTGTCTGGCCTCCGACGGCTATCATCAAATATTTGAAAGATCTTCAGCTTTCCCTGTTCCCATATCAGATACCATTTAGCTGTGACACGCCAATCAGCTATATTTTTAAATTAATCTAACTTGTACAGCCTAAATCATTAAAAATCAAGCTCTACCCCCTTAATTTTGGTACAAAAGCTCATTTCCGCTTGTTTGTGCTAGTGGCCCCCTGATCTAAAACTAATTACCTCCTGTTCATTTTGATACTCCCTATAAGTCATGCAATTTGCCTCTGATATGATCCTATAGATTTTCCACAGGCTTCACCTGTACCACATTCATGAGTACCACACCTGATAACATTCACACACCCAGGCATTCAAATATGTTATTGTCATTCACTCCTGGCTGCAGCCGTAATGAAACAACACAAGTCTGGTACGGACCAACCCAGCAGCCAGACCCGTCCTTGCCTCACAGCAGCGCCCCCTTCCGGTCAGGATACGGAAGCACCGATCACACAAGACACCTCTGACGCAGAAACGAAGACAAAACAAAACACGCGTAAACCTTCACCTCGTGTGTGGAACAAAGAAACGCTCCCTTCCCCCTCACGAGTGCTTTACCACACACACAGGCTCCAAGCAGACTTTCTCCGACACACAGCAAAAAGAGAAAAGCAACCCTGAGCTTCCGCCCACACACAGCTCACTCCCCCCTCTCTCTTTTTTTGTTACGTCTCTCCCAACGCGTTCCCCCTGAAGCGTTCACACGACATACAAAACACGGCTCAAACAAAGTTATTACAACGTCCTAAAACTAATGCGATCCCCGATCACATGAAATTTGGTAAACACTATGCTATTTCACTCATTTTCTCTCAAAGCTAAAGTAAGAAATGGGGTCCAGTTCAGGCCGCAGTCAACACTAGCCAGAGGAGTCCCGACCCTCAGCCCCTACAGACGTTTGTGAAACGCTATAGACCTAAGTCCCGTCAGACTAAAGTTTTGGATGGCAAATCCCGCTGAATTTTGAGAGAAAACGTTGTCACCCACGTGACTTCCGGTAGGCCTTCAGCCGTCCACCTAAAAATGACTAAGTAAGCGTTCAGCGCTAAAACCGTCTGAATATCCTAACCCACCTCGTCAGAATTAACACGAATCACTGGAAGTTAGCTTAAATAAAACCATCTTTATTTTCCGGAGATGGCCGCATGCACACG
>NW_023628054.1:1413-2339 GCF_014905685.2 Nematolebias whitei | reverse complement strand
TATTTGCACAGCGTTGTACATTAAACAGCTCATGGGCAGCAAACTGTGAAACAGATATTAATGTCAGTTCTCGTTTTTGCACTGTGTTGTCCATTGAAAAGCTCATGGGCTGCAAACTGTGAAACTGCTATGAATGTCAGCTCTCGTTTTTGCACCACGTTGTACATTAAACATCTCATGGGCAGCAAACTGTGAAACTGCTATAAATGTAAGCTCTCGTCTTTGTACCGCGTTGTCAATTGAACAGCTCTTGGGCAGCAAACTGTGAAACAGCTATGAATGTCATCTCTCGTTTTACAATGCTTTGAACAGTGAACTGTTCTTGGGAAGCAAACTGTCAAACTGCTATGAATGTCAGCTCTCATTTTTGCACCGCGTTTTCCATTGAACTGCTCTTGGGCAGCAAACTGTGAAACTGCTATGAATGTCAGCTCTCGTTTTTGCACCGCGTTTTCCATTGAACTACTCTTGGGCAGCAAACTGTGGAACTGCTATGAATGTCATCTCTCGTTTTACAATGCTTTGAACAGTGAACTACTCTTGGGCAGCAAACTGTGACACTGCTATGAACATCAGCTCTCGTTTTTGCACCACCTTGTACATTAAACATCTCAAAGGGAAGCAAACTGTGAAACTGCTATGAATGTCAGCTCTCGTTTTTGTACTGTGTTGTACATTAAACAGCTCATGGGCAGCAAACTGTGAAACTGCTATGAACATCAGCTCTCAGTTTTTGCACCACGTTCTACATTAAACATCTCAGGGGCAACAAACTGTGAAACTGCTATGAATGTCAGCTCTCGTTTTTACATAGCGTTTTACGTTGAACTGCTCTTGGGCAGCAAACTCTGAAAATGCTGAAAATGTCAGCTCTCGTTTTACAACGCTGTGTAAAATTAACTGCTATTGGGCAGCAAACTGTGAAA
>NW_023628054.1:0-1313 GCF_014905685.2 Nematolebias whitei | reverse complement strand
TGTGAAACTGCTATGAATGTCAGCTCTCGTTTTTACACAGCGTTGTACGTTGAACTGCTCTTGGGCAGCAAACTCTGAAAATGCTATGAATGTCAGCTCTCGTTTTACAACGCTTTGTAAAATTAACTGCTCTTGGGCAGCAAACTGTGAAACAGCTATGAATGTACTCTCTCGTTTTTGTACTGTGTTGTACATTAAACAGCTCATGGGCAGCAAACTGTGAAACTGCTATGAACATCAGCTCTAGTTTTTGTACCACGTTGTACATTAATTATCTCATGGGCAGCAATCTGTGACACTGCTATGAATGTCAGCTCTCGTTATTGCACAGCGTTGTACAATGAACTGCTCTTGGGTAGCAAACTGTGAAACTGCTATGAATGTCATCTCTCGTTTATGTACTGTGTTGTACATTAAACAGCTCATGGGCAGCAAACTGTGAAACTGCTATGAACATCAGCTCTCGTTTTTGCACCACGTTCTACATTAAACATCTCATGGGCAGCAAACTGTGAAACTGCTATGAAAGTCAGCTCTCATTTTTGCACTGCGTTGTCCATTGAATAGCTCATAGGCATCAAACTGTGAAACTGCTATGAATGTCAGCTCTCGTTTTTGCACTGCTTTGTATAATGACTGCTCTTGGACAGCAATCTGTGAAACTGCTATAAATGTCAGCTCTCGTTTTTGCACAACATTGTTCATTGAACTGCTAATGGGCAGCAATCTGTGAAACTGCTATGAACATCAGCTCTCATTTTTGCACTGAGTTGTCAACTGAACTGCTCTTGGGTAGCAAACTCTGAAAATGCTATGAATGTCAGCTCTCGTTTTACAACGCTTTGTACAATGGACTACTCTTGGGCAGCAAACTGTGAAACTTCTAAGAATGTCAGCTCTCGTTTTTGCACTGCGTTCTACATTAAACAGCTCTTGGGCAGCAAACTGTGAAACAGATATGAATGTCAGTTCTCGTTTTTGCACTGTGTTGTCCATTGAAAAGCTCATGGGCAGTAAACTGTGAAACTGCTATGAATGTCAGCTCTCTTTTTTGTACCACGTTGTACATTAAACATCTCATGGGCAGCAAACTGTGAAACTGCTATAAATGTCAGCTCTCGTGTTTGTACCACGTTGTCAATTGAACTGCTCTTGGGCAGCAAACTGTGAAACTGCTATGAACATCAGCTCTCGATTTTGTACCACGTTGTTCATTAAACATCTCTTGGGCAGCAAATTGTGAAACTGCTATGAATGTCAGCTCTCGTTTTGAAATGCGTTGTACAATGAACTGCTCTTGGGCTGCAAAATGT
>NW_023628053.1:0-2339 GCF_014905685.2 Nematolebias whitei | reverse complement strand
AAATGAGGATATTGTGGTCGATGGTGTCAAAAGCAGATGTAAGGTCCAATAGGACAAGCAACACAGAATCACCTGCGTCTGTGGATATGAAAATGTCATTAAAAACCTTCAGTAGAGCAGTTTCAGTGCTATGGAGAGATTTAAAGCCAGATTGGAATAACTCAAGGATAGCGTGATCCCCCAAAAACTGTTTCAACTGAGACTCCACAATTTTTTCCAGTAGTTTAGAGGTGAATGGGAGTCTGGAGACAGGCCGGAAGTTGGACATGACTGAGGGGTCAAGGTTAGGTTTTTTCAGGAGGGGCTGGACAGCAGCATGTTTAAAAGTCTTTGGCACCACACCTGAGGATAAACTGCTATTTAGAATAGCGAGGATAAAAGGACCCAGGGTAGGAAAAACTTCCTTTAGCAGTCGAGGGGGGACCACATAAAGGGGGAACCAGATGGCTTCATCCTGCACATTACCTGCTCCAGAGAGGACAGAGAGATGGGCTCAAAGTGGTCAAACACAGCCACACACTGAGAAGGGATGGACAGATCATGAGCTGGTGGAGAAATGAGTGCCCGGGTGTTTGCCACTTTTTCTAAAAAGAAATGGAGGAAGTTTTCACACAGCTCAGTTGAGGTTTCCAGAGGTGAAGGCTCACTGAGATGTAGAACTGAGTTCAGGGTGGAGAAAAGAACTCGGGGGTTGTGGGAGTTGGAGACAATTAAATCAGAAAATAATTTACATTTGGCAGCTTTAATGGTTTTCTGATAGTGACGCCAACTCTCCCTTAACATTTGAAAAGACACCTGGAGCCTGTCCTTCCTCCACTTTCGTTCAGCTTTGCGACACTGCCGCCTGACGGCTCGCGTGACGTCATTCAGCCAAGGCTCTGTTTTAAGTTTCGTTTTTCTGGTCTTAAGGGGAGCAACATGGTCCAGAACATTTAAACAGGCAGAGTTGAACTGAGAGGTTAGCTCCTCAGTGGTAAGAGACACCGGGAACTGTTCGATCCTCTCAGAATTAAAACCTTCATTAAAACGAGCAGCAGTGAAACGGTTAATGGAACGCGTACGTGCAGGAACGCGCATCTTAGCAGTAGGACAAGGGGGGGTGAAGTCAAACAATACAGGCATGTGATCTGAAAAAACATTGTCACCGATTTTCAAATTAGAAACAGAGACATCGCATGTTAAAACGAGGTCCAGCGTGTGACCATGTTCCTGGGTGGGGCCGCTCACCTGCTGAGCTAAGCCAAAAGAGTCCAATAAATCCAGAAAGTCCTTCACTAAGGAATTCTCCTGACAACACACATGCAAATTAAAGTCACCAATAAACAAAAAGTGAGTGTATCTCTGTGTGATATCAGCCAAAAAGTCAGAGAATTCATTTATGAAGTCCTTAGAACGAGGTGGGCGGTAGATGAGCGCACACAGGACTGGAGGAGAGTGTCCAAGTTCAAAGGCGCTCAGCTCGAAGCTGGCGCGGGACACCGGGATGGACAACTGTTTACACGCAAAGTTTGCTTTAAAAACTGTTAATAATCCCCCCCCCGCGCCGACCTGATGGGCGCGGGGCATTGAAACATACACAGTCCGGAGGAAGTAGTTCCACCAAGGCGCTGGACTCACCATCAGAAATCCATGAGTCTGTGACGAACAGAAAATCCAACTCCTCATCTTTAAAAAAGTCATTGAGGATAAAAGTCTTGTTGGAAACAGACCTTGCGTTGATTAAACACATCTTGATATTGTCCGACACAGGCACAGCCGTGGAGGGAGACGGGCGCGCCAGCGGGCGCAGGTTATGAAGAACAGCTCCTCCTGGTCTGCTTGTGCGGCGCACAGGTAAACAACTCAAGGTGTTTCCATGGACTGAGCGCGCGGGCAGCTGGCCAGCAGTCGGGCCCCGGGAGCACCACGGGTCAGAGAGGAGATGATCAGATCCAGAGCGAGTCCTGTTAGAATAATCCACACTTTGCCTCAGTTTCACCAAAATCCCTGCACGCTTCCCACGACGTCTGCGACGTTTCCTCCATGGAGAAAGGCCAGGGTCACGCAGAAGGAACGCAGGAATCTCAGATAGGACCGGTGGGGGAGAGTGCTGACCGCTGTTCAAAAACTCCGCGGGAATTTCAGCAAAAGTACGGAGCTCCAAAAGTGCCCGACGATCATACTGACAATATGACTCGGCACACTGCACCAACCATTGTAAAAATAACAAAAATAAAATACAAGCAGAGAGCGAGAGACGGGCAGCCCTACACACCGGCGCCATCTTGGTCAGTCAAAGACTTGTTACAAATCTAATTAAAAAATACCAGCTCCACAAATGTTCATCAGAATGTTCTAGT
>NW_023628052.1:0-2339 GCF_014905685.2 Nematolebias whitei | reverse complement strand
CTCCAGCAACATAAGGGATGACAATGTTTTTACGTCTGTTGTTCTCCTTTTTCTGTTTATTAGTGTGTTTTGTAGATTTCCTCTCTGACTTGACAAAAGCCCAGTTAGGATATCCACATGTTTGAAGAGCTTCTTGAACGTGTTTCAGTTCCTTTTCCTTCCCTTCTGCCTTCGTGGGGACGCATTCGGCCCTATGTTGTAAAGTTCTGATGACAGAGAGTTTGTGTTCCAGTGGATGGTGGGAGTCAAACAGAAGATACTGGTCTGTGTGGGTTGGTTTTCTGTAAACTTCAATGTTGAGGCTGTCCTCTCTCTCCATCTGAACCAAACAGTCCATAAAAGGCAGCTTGTTGTCGTTTGAATCCTCTCTGGTGAACTTGATGTTGTTATCGACCGAGTTAATGTGTCTGGTGAACGCTTCTATTTCCTTGGCTTGGATATTGACCCAGGTGTCATCCACATAACGGAACCAATGGCTTGGCGTTGTTCCCTCATAGGAGTGTAGGGCTCTCTGTTCCACTTCCTCCATGTAGAGATTGGCAACAATGGGTGACACTGGAGATCCCATGGCACAGCCGTGCTTCTGTCTGTAAAAACTGTCATTGAACTTGAAATAAGTGGTAGAGAGGCAGAGATCCAACATGGTGCAGATCTGGTCTGGGGTGAAGTTGGTCCTGTTGATTAAGTCCTTGTCTTGTAGAAGTTGTTTTCTGACGGTTTCTACTGCTTCAGAGATGGGTATGCATGTGAAAAGGGAAGTCACATCATACAATACAAGGGTTTCTCCTGGGGTTAGTTTCAAGTGTTGAACTTTGTTAGTAAAATCAATGGAGTTCTTTATGTGATGAGGTGTGTTTCCAACAAGAGGAGCTAAAATACCAGCCAGATGTTTAGCAATATTGTATGTCACTGAGTTCATGCTGCTGACGATGGGTCTGAGTGGTGTTCCTTCTTTGTGTATTTTTGGGAGTCCATAAAGACAGGGAGTGGCTTTCCCTGGGTACAATCTATAATACAAAAATCGATTGATTGTTTTCTCCTTTTCAAGTTTTTGCAGGTAATCTGTGACTTTCTTTTTGTAGGCACTGGTTGGGTCCCTCTTCAGGGTCTCATAGGTGTTACGGTCGCTCAGTAGTGTAGTTATTTTTTCCCGGTAATCAGAAGTGTTGAGAACTACTGTGCATCTTCCTTTATCAGCTGGTAAAATGGTGATGTTTTGGTCCTGGCTGAGTGATGTTACAGCTTTCCTTTCCTGTGGTGTGAGGTTTGAAGGAGGCAGTTTGGCACTGGAGAGGGTTGCTGATATTTCCATTCTGAGCTGTTCTGCCTCTCCTTCCATCAAGTTGTTGTTCCTAATCATGGATTCAGTGGCCGTGATTAGTTCCACAACAGGTATTTCTTGAGGGGAGATGGCAAAATTTAGTCCTTTTGCCAGCACATCTTTCTCAGGTTGTGTCAATGTCCTGTTAGACAAATTTCTAACCCACTGGTCCTGAAAATTAGTGTTGGCAACAACCTCCTGATCTTGACTGATGGTTTGTGATGAGAAAACCGCTTTCTGTTGTAATTTTAGAAACTTACTTTTTTGACGTTCCTTGCTCTTTTGATGTTGTGATAGCTGGGCCTTTTCAACAAAACAAGAAACTTCTTCCAACAAAGGAAATGGTAGCAGAGTAGACAGCTTTTGGAGGGTCTGATCCATTTTGAGTGAGAGAGCTTCAATGGTGAAGTGTATCTGTCTTATTCTCTCACTGAGCAGCTTGTTTTGAGCTTTCAGGAGTATTCCTTCTGCTCTATGTCCTTTGATCGAGGAGTTGAGTTTCAAACTGCTGGGGATGAGTTTTTCTTGTCTGCATCTCAGACTGAAACGAAGATGATTCCTGTAGTCTGCAAACTTCCTTGACATCTTCTCAAACTCCCGCACTGCTCCTAGGGTATCCTTCCCAAAATGTTAAGCAATATGCTGGTGAAGATTCTCAGTCATCCAGGACATGATGAATTCAAAAAGTGTTCAATACAAAAACAACTGGACTTTATTTGTAACAGAAGACGTTTCGCTCCTCATCCGAGGAGCTTTCTCAATTCAAAGAGCAGAGAGTGAGAGATACATGTTATAAGGCTGAGTGAGATAAGACACACACACACATAAGACACACACACACACACACACACACACACATATATGTAGATTGGCAGTTCACACCTAAAAACCTAAACAGTAGGTCTTTGTTCCTCTAATTCACAGTCGAGGCCCCTCTGTTCCCATCAGGTGTGAAAACCGGCTGGGAATCTTGTCATGTCGGGTTTTAACTGGCGGGCCCACATGCAGAAAAACACTC
>NW_023628051.1:0-2340 GCF_014905685.2 Nematolebias whitei | reverse complement strand
GCAGTCTTGATTTAGAGCGCATCCATTTATTTACTTAGCTTGAAAGTATTAAGTATATTCAGTTTGTAACGTTAAAAAGAAATACCTATAATCAATTATAAGCAGTATATTAACAGAGTGTTATTTTGTATTCATTTTGTGTTAAAGGAACGGCTTGACTGGCTGTCTGCTGTGGAGGTCGCTGTGCGAGACATCTTCATTAATTGAGTACAGTTTCAGTTTACAAGATCAAAATGCGGTGGTCATCAAAGTACGTTATGATAGGGATAGGTGCTTTGTCATCCATAGTGTTGTCACTCATTTTCTCTTTTGAATATTTCTGCATCATTCCCGGTTTACCAGAGTGTGAGCAGACTGGTGAAACAGGCAGGGTGAGAAGGAGTGTGACACCACACACAGTCATGAAAGATGCGTATGGCCTTCCGGTGCTGAAAGTAGAGTATCCCAAAGACACCACCACTACCCTAAGCCTGCCAATCTGTGACATGTTTTATTGTACGGATTACCGTATTGCGAATGCAGCCTTTTATATTTGTCCATGTCCCAATCCATCCAAATGTTTCTGGTGTCCTGAGTGGAATTATGTCACGTTGTATTCGGGATCATGGAAACCTGATATGTCTGGACATCTGACTAATTACAGAGATTGGTGGAGGGCACATGCCACCTTGGCAAAAAATAACAGACACTTGTTATTGTCCTTTGAGTATGTTCGAACTTGGAATAAGTTAACCAGCACAAAGCGTGAGATGATCTACACCTTGGTGACGGAACCCATTTATGTGCTCGTAGCCGCGGATGTCACTGGCAAGGACCCTTTCCGGGTGTTACAACTTGCTCTTACAGAGTTGCCAGCCCAAGATCCTACTCCTCCTCCGACCCAGGAGTCATCGCTCCCAATGCCTATGCGAATTGATAGTGTTGACTATACCAGCTTAACCCCTGTGGATGTGATTGCTATGTCCACTGGCTATACTGACTCTAACATTTGGTTAGCTTGGCTCGCTAAGGCTGCTAGACAGGCTTCTTTGTCTGAATGTGTAGCTTGTGCTGCAGCTCGACCAAATTTGTACACCCAGCCAGCTCCATTACACCTAGAGGACGCTTGGGGATTTCATTGCATGTTAAGTTTGACTATGAGAAAATATACTAAGAATTGCACTACATTAGCTCAGCTATTCCCAATTATTTCTAATATAACCAAATTAGGCTCGTTTGCTCCGGTAGAACGATTTGACTATTACTGTTTTAATTACACCTCAACTGCAAATAAAAGAGTTGCCTTAGGACAAATTCAGAATGAATGGTGTAATATCACGCAACAAAATGTCTCTGACAACACCCGTGTGGGTAAGGTGGCTCGCGCTGACCTGTATTATTATTGTGGTGGTAGACGTTTACTACCACATATCCCTCAGGATTCTGTGGGATTGTGTGCATTGGTACGCTTAGCTGCATCGTTAACCTTGATTGGCCCTCGTTTGGAAGTTTTAAATGACACCTTCATCTCTCCCATTAGGAAGAGACGTTCAACTCATAATTTTGACCCCACTGTGGGCTCTACTACTTATATTGATGCCATAGGAATCCCTAGGGGAGTTCCTGATGAGCACAAATTAGTAGATCAGATTGCGACAGGTTTTGAAAATTTACCTGTTGTTTCAGCATATTTCCCAATTACACCAAATAAAAATGTTGACCGAATAAATTACATACATTACAATGTCATGCGTCTGTCCAACCTTACCAGAGACGCTGTTGAGGGCTTAGCGGAGCAACTAGCTCCGACTTCTCTGATGGCTGTGCAAAACAGAATGGCGCTTGATATGCTTTTAGCTGAGAAAGGAGGTGTGTGTAGCATGTTTGGTGACTTGTGTTGTAGTTTTATTCCTAATAACACTGCCCCTGATGGAAAAGTGACCCGTGCACTTGAAGGTTTGAGAACGTTGTCTAATGAGATGAAATCTCACTCTGGTGTAGATAATCCTCTTGATGAATGGCTCTTCAAAGTGTTTGGCCCCTGGAAGCAGATGATTGTGTCCATGTTAATGTCCATTGCAGTATTTGCAGCTATTTTAATCACATGTGGATGTTGTTGTATTCCCTGTCTGAGATCTCTGTCAGTACGTCTTATCACTTCCACTTTAGAGAAGCGTGACCCTGAGATAGCTCGTCAGCTCCTAATGCGCAGAGGATATGAACTTTCTGATTTTGAGATTCAACCACTTCGGCGCAGAGAAGCATATTCTTCCACTTAATGTCGACCTCTTTTTATGAGGTCGAAAGGGGGAATTGTTGTGGAATAATATTTTGTTCCTTTTGAATCTGACTCCCATTTCT
>NW_023628050.1:0-2341 GCF_014905685.2 Nematolebias whitei | reverse complement strand
CAAAACAAAACAGTAGACCGATAATCTTTTTAGCTTTAGTTCAAGAGATAGTAAAGTGATTAAAAGCACAAATTATTCCCACTACTTAAAGAGAGCAGGTAAGAAAGTGGCAGCTTAGATCTTCTGTCTCAAAGAGAAGAAAGAACAAATTGTTTGAGTGTGAAGTGGGTGTTGAGCACAACAAAGCATGAGTCGAGATGAATTTGAAGGCTTTTCATGTTCAGGCGACAGGTGTAGCCAGAACAACAAGTCTGCATCAATCAATTTATGATGCCTTTAGTTGAGTTATTCAATGTCACGTTGTTTGCTTAGGTGGGTTTGAGCCACTTATAGAGTGAAAAGAGTGTTTTCTCCCACATTACTCTGCAGAACAACACAAGAAAAAGCAAACCTAAACTCCTAACAATGGCACATTTATTTTATAGGTTAGTTATTTTAACATAATTAAAATATCCATTAAACAAAATGTCAATATAATCCAGAATTAATTATTTTGAAGACAGAAGAGCAGCCATTTAATAACAGTTGATATGTTGACTCAAAACTAAATGTTTTCCAAGTCATCTCCATGCACCAATAATTTTTATAAAGTACTGATGGAAGATAAACTGCTGAAATTTAGCTGAAATGGAAGAACGAGCCAAAGTTCGCAGAAGAAAGCAGAAAGATACATATTTGCTGAATTAGGTTTAAATAAGCAGAAATTAACACAAAAATGAGAAATTTAGCTTAAAAATGCTGAAATTAGCACAAAAAAAAAGGTGAAAAGTAGCTGAAAATACCGAAAGAAGCTTAAACTACCCAAATGAAGTGGAGAGAGCACCCAATTAGGTTGAAAGAAGCAAAAATGAGCACAAAAATGGGAAATTTTAGGAGGGGGGACAAAATCTGCAACAAAAAAACAGCTGAATAAAAGATAAAAAAAGAAGAAAAGAAGCTTATATTACAAGAAGCAAATGGAGAGAGCACATTTTTGCTGAATTAGGTTGAAGCAGTATAAATGAGTGCAAAAACTGTGGAATTAGCTGAAAAAGCTAAATTTAGCACAAAACAGCTAACTAGTAGCTGAAATAGCAGAAGACGCTGAAACTAGCAGAAAGAAGCTGAAAGAAGCACAACATGCAGAAATTAGCAGAAAGAAGTTAATGATGTTGAAAGAAAAAGAAATTACATTTAAACACTTGATTTTTCTGAAAACAGTTGAAATTAGCTAAAAAATGCTAAAAATGGTAGCTGAAAAGGTAGAACAAGCTTAAATTGGCACAAGAAAGTATAAAGAACACATGCTCGGCTGATTAGGCTGAAAGAAGTAGAAGTGAGCAAAAGAAGTGGACATTATCTGTAAAAAAAAAAAAAAACGAAATTTGCACACACAAAAAAACCCAGCTGAATAGCAGCTAAAAAGCAGAAATGAGCAAACACACACACAAAAACAAACAAACAGCTGAACAGTATCTTGATGCATGCTCAATAATCCAGGTAGAAAAATTTAAGAAAGTTAAATCACGTCCTCTGGACATTCAAAAAAACAAAACAAAAAAAATTGTAATAACGTTTCGTCTTTCATCCGAAAGACTTCCTCAGTCTGAGGTGCTGTATTCAGAACAGTCTTATAAATAGCACCTTTTCAGAGTGGATGAACCAGTTTGTACCACAGAGCAGACAGCGTCCCCACTAGCTTGGGAGCCAGGCAGAAGGAGAAATCCCACACAAAACAGGCTCTAGAGCAATGTGGATATCCTAACTGGGCCTTCCTGAAAGCAGAGAAGAAACCCAAACAGGACTCCAGTCAGCCATCAGGTGAAAAGGAGGAACCCAGACCCAGACCAGTGGTCATTCCGTATGTTGAGGGAGTATCAGAGAAATCGAGACGTTTATTTTCTAAACACAACGTCCCAGTGGCTTTTAAACCCCAAAATGCATTACGGCAAAGACTGGTTCATCCCAAAGATCCAGTCCCCCGGCACAGAGTAATGTTGTGTATGCTGTTCAGTGTCAGGAGGGCTGTGATCAGTCTTACATCGGGGAAACTAAACAGCCACTGGCCAAAAGGATGGTCCAGCACAGAAGAGCAACATCATCAGGCCAGGACTCTGCGGTCTACACTCATCTCCAGGCCAGCGGTCACTCTTTCAGGGATCAAGATGTTCACATCCTGGACAGAGAGGAACGATGGTTTGAGAGAAGAGTAAAGGAGGCCATCTTTGTGAAAAGAAATCGTCCATCATTAAACAGGGGTGGAGGCCTCCGGGTTCAACTGTCCCCCTCTTACAATGCTGTGATTGCTAGTATCACTCAGCCCTCTGTGAACAGTAAACAGCCATCAGTGTGCTAATGATCC
>NW_023628049.1:0-2341 GCF_014905685.2 Nematolebias whitei | reverse complement strand
TTACAGCTGCAGAAACAGCCCATATATACCACACCGTAAAACATTCTTTAAGTTGCAACTCTGCCGACTGTGGATTTAAGCTGACTCTCCAAAACACTGAATGACTCCAGCATTGCCAAGAAGATGTCCTGTGGGAGGACGAAGGTTGAGGCTGTGGTCACCGATGTCCTGTGTCCAATAGCAGTAGAAGAAGTGGTCCAAAATTGAAAAGTGGAAGCAGCCCACTCCCATTCTCCCTTCACACCGATGCCTCAAACAAGGGAAATCAGAAGATGTTGCCCTTGGCTGTGCAGTTTTTCACACCAGAGAATGGGGTAGTCAGCAAAGTAATAGATTTTGTTGAAAATCCGAATCTGCCGAGGGAATAGTCAAAATTATACGAAGCTCTCTTGAAAACACAGGTCTATCCATAGATCATGTTTCTGATTTCAGTGCTGACAACACAAATGTCAATTATGGCATCCACAATTCGGTCTTCACTTTATTGAGAGAGGCCAACAGTGAGATCCTTCGTGGCAACTGCCATGCACATATTGTCCATAACACTGTGAAAAAAGCCCTGGACAAGCTCTCAGTGGATGAGGAAAACATTGTCCTCAAGAAATACAGTTTCTTTTCCACCTCTGCGAAAAGGAAAGAATCCCTGAAAGAGTTCTGTGACGTTGAATTTCATGGAATCCTGCGCCATGTGGTGACAAGATGGCTGTCACTCAACCCTGCAATCACCCGCCTGCTGCAGAACTGGGTCCCACTGAAGTCTATCTCATCAGCATTGGAGAGGAATGTCCAAGCCGCCTGAAAGCATTGCTGAGGTTGACAGAATATGCTGATGGAGTTGAACAAGAAGCAGACATTGTGGAAGTCTACCTCCTATTTTGCAATAATGTGATGTCTCTATTTGAAGAGGTAGTGAAAAGGCTGGAGAGGAATGTAACCACGTCTGTTGACCTCTACTCCATCATGGACTCTTTTGAAAAGACTAATTCAGAGAAGAGGCGATGGGTTCTACGGATACCTAACAAGACAAAAGCTTCAGCGTCTCTTGCCATCTGAAGCAGATGTTGCCAGGCAGGACTTTACTGCCTTCTTAAACACTGCCATCAGTTACGTCCAGAAGTGGTTTGACTTCTTAGAGGAAAACTGTCTCTTTTACCTGCAGCCCCTCACTGGCATCTGGGAAAATATCCTTTGATGACATGGAGAAGATCACTGAAAGGCTTCAACTGGTTGGCAGGTAAAATGAATAAATTACCAGTGTAGTGATGAACCATGTTCTATTAATGATAGTTATATACAAATAGATACAATTGATATATACAAATAAATACATAATCAAACTTACTTTACAGTATACAAACATATGCATACTTATACACATCTTTAAAAAATACAGTTTATATATGATGTATTAAAGTAATTTCAAAAGGTAGTTAGGATATGATGTAAAATTCTAAAGATAAACAAATATTTGTTCCCATTTATTTATCACTGTACATGACTTATGTGCCTCTAGTGAACACAGATCATAAAACTTTTAACTCCTTTTGGCAGGCTAAGCATGGATGAGCTTTATGAGGAATGTGTGACTGCAGCACCTCACCTCAGAAGCTCAGGAGAAGGAAAGGTGGCAATCCAAGGGAACAGCAGAGAGGTGGATGCAAGTTCTTCAGGCATTTGACCTCCCCAACATCCAGCTGTTGTATCCTTTGTCCTCAGCATCCCATCTTCCACTGGATTTGTGGAAATAATTTTTTCTCTCATGAAAAATAAGTGGACTGATGTGTGAAACAAATGTTCGTCTGAACTAATTAGAAGTGAGCTCATTGTCAGTTATGAAATGTCTTGCTCAGAGTTTTACTCTTTGGCTCTGAGAAACAAACCACTCCTTACTGCAGCACGAGCTCAACAGAAATACAAATGGAAGAAACTGGCTGACTCCACATGATGTAGCGTTGCACAGTTTACAAGTTATTTTTTTTACTACACGTAGAAAGTCATGGCTTTTGAGGCACAATGTGTTTGTTTACAAATTTCCTACAAACTTTGTGTTTGCACTAAATGCATTATTACACGAATGTTCTTATTGTTTTCTGTTAATATTGTTTTAAGCTAAGCAGAACAAAAGAATGTTTAAGACAGATGAATTATTTTTTTGAGAAAGATTTTACTCAGGGAATTCTGAATGCAATCAAAATAAATTGTGAAATTGTGCAATAATTAATGTTCTATGCATATTTTTATCATTCAAAAACATGTATCCAATTAAATTCAGGTTCATTTCAGAACACAAAAAGCAGAGGGGGAGAGAGGGGTGACTCATCACACTGGTAGAGGTGGGGTC
>NW_023628048.1:0-2341 GCF_014905685.2 Nematolebias whitei | reverse complement strand
CTGAGGAAGTAGAGTCTCTGATGAGCTTTCTTGATCAGGCTGGTGGTGTTGTTGCTCCAGCTGAGGTTGTCATTCATGTGTACACCCAAGTACTTGTAGCTGGAGACCACTTCCACCGCAGATCCTCTTATGTTCAGGGGGGTGTAGGTGTTTTTGTTCCTTCTGAAGTCCACAATCATCTCCTTTGTCTTCTTCACATTGATGTGAAGGTTATTCTCTCTGCACCAGTACCGGTAATAATAATAATAATGCGTTATGTGTTGTTATCATTGTATGTTCCCATACAATGGCAAAATTGGCGCTCTGCATTTAACCCATCCACCCCCAGGTGGAGCAGTGGGCAGCTTTTCAAAGCACCTGGGGAGCAATTGGGGATAGGATGTGCTGCTCAGAGACACCATGAAATGTGCAATGACTGGGGATCGGACCTGGGACTTTTGGGTCCCGAGTTGGCTGGCCTGCCTCTACCCCATCTCGGCCTCCAAACTGCCCTTTTAAAATATTTTTCTCTTTTTATTTTTAACTAGACATAACTTTCTCGCTTGCTTTCTGTCTGGTCCCTTTCAAAAAGTGTCAATGCCAGTCCGTCAGCAATGATAAAATGAAATGGGGATGTTGTTTCCCCATGTGTATGAGTGTGTGCTGGGGTCAGACAGAGAAAAACATGAATTGGAACTCAAGTAAAAGAAAATGGCAGGGCTTGTACTTCCAGAGAAAATTAGTCCATTCTGTGCGTCAGAGAGACCAGCTGTACATCACATGGAGGGAAAACACTGATCCATCACTGCTATGTTACACAAAGGGACTCCACCCTTCACATAGCCCGGAACAGAGATGTATATAGATGTTAAAATCCCTGGCTTTCTGCCCCTTTTTGTCAAAGATGATTAACTAAAGCTTTAAAGAGGAATCACTGCTCTTTGCACCGAACATCTCACAATAGCTTGGTGTATTTCAGGAAGAAAAAAAAAAACAGTGCTCTTATCTGACTCTCTATACATGTGTGGAAGTGTTTATCTGTGCACTCGTTGCCATGCATACACCTGGGTGTGGCTGAGATTGAGAAGGAGAAAAGGAGCAGTAGGAAATCAGAAGCTATTACTGATAGAACCTAACGTTGAACGCACACACTCGTGCTCACACAAACACAAAAGGTTTATAGCTCCGCGAGCCATATCCTGACAAATTACACTGGGTTGACTGTGGAAACCGGATAAGGTAGAGGAGCGCTTCCAGCAGTCCAGTAAATCAGCAGGGAGAATGGCGTCTGGCCCAGGCTGCCCTAAATATAACTCATCTGAAATGGTCTGATAAACACTGGCCACTGGGGCCTCTGCTGGATCACAGGGTGTCAATTGTGACCTACTGAACTTGAAAAGAACAACCTGACATCTAGCCTTTGTGTGTGTGTTTATGTGGGAGGATGCAATTCTTATCTCCTGGTACCCGAATGAACCAAAACATTATAATCCCTGATGGTCAGAGTAACGGTGCTAATCATGGTAAAACGCAATGTTTTGCTGAAGAAACCTGCATCCTGGAGTTCAAATTCAATTTTCACATTTGTCCCCTCTTTTTTTTCATTTTTTTTTTCTCATTTAGCCTTTATTTATCCAGGTTAGTCTCATTGAGCCATGAGAACTCATTTTCAAGAGAGACCTGTTTAGGGAGCACATGGTGGGGGTTAAGGGCCTTGCTCATGGGCCCAGAGTGGGGCGAATGAGGGTGGGGGCAAGTGTGGGTGTTTCACCTACCCCACCCACAATTTTGATGTTGTCGGGGCCGGGGC
Organism: Nematolebias whitei; assembly: GCF_014905685.2. NCBI lineage: Eukaryota > Metazoa > Chordata > Actinopteri > Cyprinodontiformes > Rivulidae > Nematolebias > Nematolebias whitei. The sequence goes on along the minus strand of NW_023628048.1, from coordinate 552 downwards.
GTGAACCGGCAATCTTCGGATCACAAGCCCACCTCTCTAACCTCTGCGCCTCCCCACTCCTCTCTTTAAAGAGTTCTGTAGAAAAACCACACCTTCTATTTCTGTAACAAGAGTAAAATTAAAACAAACATATGTAAAAAAAAAAAAAAAAATAAAAAAAAAATTAATACCTTCCATGGTCAAGGCCAAACAGAGGCCAATGTTTATTCAGTGACTTGTATTGTAGTAATGTTGCAATGCCTTAGCGTCTTTTCTTATAAATATTTAATTAAGTCATCAAAATGTGTTTTTGCAATGTTAATTTCCTCTAATGTCTTTATAATTTTCATCACAAGTTTCCTGGAAAGAACTACCAGTATATTGGTAGCAATTATAGAGGAAATGATTTCATCCTGAGTAAATAATTAGTCATTTATGCTTTTTATTTAAACACATAGTGTATACTGGATGTCTATGACAACATGTTTGTTTAGCTGACAGCTGTGCACATGACCCTAAAGGTTTTTTCATCTGATGGGCATCTATTGGTTCTGCACTTTCCAAAAGAAAAAT
>NW_023628047.1:713-2342 GCF_014905685.2 Nematolebias whitei | reverse complement strand
GTCCTCAGGATGGAAGACGAAACCTTTCTACATTTTTTTTTTTGTTTTTTGAACATACAGAGGACCAGACTTAACTTTTTTAGACTTTTCTACCTGGATTATTGAGCATGCATCAGGATACTATCAAAAGGTATTAAACTTGAAGCTGACAATGTGGTCAGGACTCAACTACTCACCTGCTGACACACACATGCAGACACACACACTGGAAGGAAGAGGAGGAAAGCAGCAAGCTTGGTGTTCACCTGCAATCAAACCACAAAGACCTGCCTTGCCCTGCAATGTATGAACAACAATACACTTCTGGGCTCTGTGTCTCTGCTTTAACATGAATAAGATTGTGTCCCAGCTCTTAACAAAACGTGATCGACCTTATTACTGTAAATACTGACACGCCTCAGAGCTTTTCAGCTTGTTCATCGCGTCGGAAGAAACGCTAAAGTAGTTAAAGTAGCTAAATATGCTAGTAGATGTAATCTGCAGCCCTCGTGTGCAGCAGGCAGAATGATTATATTGTCCTGTTTAAATTAAACTCACAAAACTCGGACTAACTTTGCACTGTTTGCACATTAACGCAGTTTTCGCTCCGCCTCAAGTCGCGCACATATTACACGCAAAGCGTCACCAAAACAATTTACTTACTGTCCACAAAATGCATGCGTGCGCAAATACACAATAATACATCAAGACAAATGACTGACTTACTTTGTTTCGTATCTTGTGGTGTGTGATGAACTGAAATGTTGTGTGTATGAAGAGCTGACGACGACTCCTCTAAACGTGGCGAGCCTCCTGCACAATACGCATGCGCACACACCGCAAATCCTGCAAATACACAGTAAGACCATGTATCCACCAAAACAATTTACTTACGTTCCAGAAAATGCATGGCACACTTCAAATTGTGTAAAGACACAATAATACACCAAAAAAAAATTACCGACTTGTTTATTTTCGTATATTGTCGTGTAGATCTTGTTTTGAATGATAAACTGACTACTACTCTGAACGTCGCGGGCTTCTTGCAGAATGCGCATGCGCGGTTGCTATTAACTACATATATGACAATCTGACGGATATCACTAACCGAGAGAACACCCCGTTATGCTACTGATGTGACGTCACATGGGAACATAGCAGATAGTGTGACGCATCAAAGTAACATGGAACAAAGAAGATAGTGTGACGTATCAAAGTAACAGAGAGTGACGTCAATGGAGGGGGCGGTACCTGGAACAGATAATCTATAAAGCTAGCACTGGTAACGTTTATTGTTCAGACATCTTCAAGGTGGACACAGGGAAATCTGCTTAGCTCATTTCAGATTGACGGAAAAACGCTTCAAGAAAAGTCAAAATGAACGATGCAGGAGACGGACCACACATTGGACCGAATCGCCCAAATATTCGCGCCATTTATCTTCAGGTAGTGAACCAAGACAGTGGAGATCGACAGAATGCAATGGTCAACTGGCTCAATTTTATGCTGGTTAATCACAGAAGACAGCAGTTCAACATGTTGCCGCAAATAGTCGTGCGTGATTTTGTTAATCAAGCACATGAAGAAAATGAAGGAAATGAAGCTGAAAACGAACAATTCATGGAAATCAATGCTAACATGGATGGAAAT
>NW_023628047.1:0-613 GCF_014905685.2 Nematolebias whitei | reverse complement strand
ACAACGTTGAAAATGTCAACAATGATGGAAACGACAACGTTGAAAATCTTGTCAACAATGATGGAAACGACAACGTTGTCAACAATATCAACGATAACAACATTGCCTTTAATGATGAGGACATTGAAAACGTTTTCATTAACGACACAATGAATGAAAATGATCATCTAGACGATTCTAACCTTCAGGGTTCTTCCGATGACGACATGGACGTCAATGTCAACGATGATGGAGTCCACAAAGCTGTGGTTAGTGAAATTTGTAAAGTTGAAGGATCAAAAAAGCGACCAAGAGAGGAGGATGAATCTGAAGAGATCAACAGAGATTTGTCCTCTGAGAGTGATCCTGTTGTCCATCATTTAAAAAAAAAGAGGAAAACCAAACATCTGGCTGAGGAGGAAGATCTACAGCCCAGCACATCGAGAAAAAGACCTCGAGAAGATGATGAGGGTGAAACTGACAACAGCTTCAAAAGATCACGTCGGTCGTCAGAAGAGAAACAAGAGGAAGGTCCACAGCCACGACCATCTAGAAAGAGACAGAGAGAAGACGACGATGAAGACGAGAATCCTGGGCGAAAGAAGACCAGAAAAAGGAAACACTTGGAATGATC
>NW_023628046.1:1176-2342 GCF_014905685.2 Nematolebias whitei | reverse complement strand
ATGGACAAAAAGACAGGAGACAGAGACATGGGCAAAAAGACAGGAGATAGAAACATGGACAAAAAGACAGGAGACAGAGACATGGACAAAAAGACATGAGACAGAGACATGGACAAAAAGACAGGAGAAAGGGACATGGACAAAAAGACAGGAGACAGAGACATGGACAAAAAGACAGGAGACAGAGACATGGACAAAAAACATGAGACAAAAAGACAGGAGACAAAGACATGGACAAAAATACAGGTAGATAGAGACATGGACTAAAAGACAGGAGACAAAGACATGGATAAAAGGACAGGAGACCGAGACATGGACAAAATGAGAGGAGACTGACATGGACAAAATGGCAGGAGACAGAGACTTGGACAAAAAGACAGGAGATAGAGACTTGGACAAGGAGACAAAGACGTGGACAAAATGACAGGAGACTGACATGGACAAAATGACAGGAGACAGGGACATGGACAAAAAGACAGTAGACGGGGACATGAACAAAAAGACAGAGACATGGATAAAAAGACAGGAGACAGGGACATGGACAAGAAAACTAGAGACAGAGACATGGACAAAATGACAAGAGACAGAGACAGACAAAATTACTAGAGACAGAGACTTGGGCAAAAAGACAGGAGATGGAGACTTGGACAAAAAGACAGCAGACTGCGACATGGACAGAAAGACAGCAGACAGAGACATGGACAAAAAGACAGGAGACAGAGACATGGACAAAAATACAGGAGACAGAGATATGGATGAAAAGACAGGAGACAGACATGGACAAAAATACAGGAGACAGAGATATGGATGAAAAGACAGGAGACAGACATGGATGAAAAAACAGGACAAAAAGACATGGATGAAAAAGACAGGAGACAAAGACATGGACAAAAATACAGGTAGACAGAAACATGGACAAAAATACAGGAGACAGAGACTTGGATAAAAGGACAGGAGACAGAGACATGGACAAAAAGATAGTAGACAGAGACATGGACAAAAGACAGGAGACAAAGACATTGACAAAAGACATGGACGAAAAAGACAGGAGACAAAGGCATGGACACATATACATGTAGACAGAGACATGGACACAAATACATGTAGACAGAGACATGGACAAAAAGACAGGAGACAGAGACATGGACAAATAGACAGGAGACAAA
>NW_023628046.1:0-1166 GCF_014905685.2 Nematolebias whitei | reverse complement strand
ATGGACAAAAAGACAGGAGACAGAGACATGGGCAAAAAGACAGGAGATAGAAACATGGACAAAAAGACAGGAGACAGAGACATGGACAAAAAGACATGAGACAGAGACATGGACAAAAAGACAGGAGAAAGGGACATGGACAAAAAGACAGGAGACAGAGACATGGACAAAAAGACAGGAGACAGAGACATGGACAAAAAACATGAGACAAAAAGACAGGAGACAAAGACATGGACAAAAATACAGGTAGATAGAGACATGGACTAAAAGACAGGAGACAAAGACATGGATAAAAGGACAGGAGACCGAGACATGGACAAAATGAGAGGAGACTGACATGGACAAAATGGCAGGAGACAGAGACTTGGACAAAAAGACAGGAGATAGAGACTTGGACAAGGAGACAAAGACGTGGACAAAATGACAGGAGACTGACATGGACAAAATGACAGGAGACAGGGACATGGACAAAAAGACAGTAGACGGGGACATGAACAAAAAGACAGAGACATGGATAAAAAGACAGGAGACAGGGACATGGACAAGAAAACTAGAGACAGAGACATGGACAAAATGACAAGAGACAGAGACAGACAAAATTACTAGAGACAGAGACTTGGGCAAAAAGACAGGAGATGGAGACTTGGACAAAAAGACAGCAGACTGCGACATGGACAGAAAGACAGCAGACAGAGACATGGACAAAAAGACAGGAGACAGAGACATGGACAAAAATACAGGAGACAGAGATATGGATGAAAAGACAGGAGACAGACATGGACAAAAATACAGGAGACAGAGATATGGATGAAAAGACAGGAGACAGACATGGATGAAAAAACAGGACAAAAAGACATGGATGAAAAAGACAGGAGACAAAGACATGGACAAAAATACAGGTAGACAGAAACATGGACAAAAATACAGGAGACAGAGACTTGGATAAAAGGACAGGAGACAGAGACATGGACAAAAAGATAGTAGACAGAGACATGGACAAAAGACAGGAGACAAAGACATTGACAAAAGACATGGACGAAAAAGACAGGAGACAAAGGCATGGACACATATACATGTAGACAGAGACATGGACACAAATACATGTAGACAGAGACATGGACAAAAAGACAGGAGACAGAGACATGGACAAATAGACAGGAGACAAA
>NW_023628045.1:518-2342 GCF_014905685.2 Nematolebias whitei | reverse complement strand
TCAGGATGGGTCAACCTGTATCTCTGGATTCAAATCAATGAAATGACAGTTTCTGACCCATATGATCAGTTTTGATATCAGGCCTAGTCCACTACAGTTGCAAGCTTGAAAACATCACTTTGGACACATCACTTTGATTCTGTAAATAAATGACCTCCATGTCAAGCTTGAAAACATCCCATAAAGTCACACTGGCAAGCTTGAAAACATCCCTTCTGAAACATTTGCAAGATTCATACCAGAACACCACATACAGAACACCATGGACTTTGTGGACAAGGTGAGGGATGTCATCATGGAGACTGATGAAACAATGGTCTCTTTTGATGTCACATCACTCTTTATGTGCATTCCTGTTGATGATGCAGTAGAGGTGGTCAGTTTAAAATTAAAATCAGACACCACTCTGAGCAGCAGGACCACACTTTCCACAGAACAACTGTGTCAACTCTTGAAACTGTAACTGCAGTCAACCTACTTCACATATGGGGAGCAATATTATAGGCAGAAACATGGGTGTGCTATGGGGTCTCCAGTTTCTCCTATTGTTGCCAACATGTACATGGAGGAGGTAGAAAAGAGAGCCTTGACGTCCTTTTCAGGGACACCACCAAGTCATTGGTTCAGGTATGTTGATGTCACCTGGGTTAAAATCAAATCTCAGGAAGTCCAACATTTTACTGAGCACATCAACTCTGTGGATAAATACATCAAGTTCACACGAGAAGATGTAAAATATGGCAGGTTGGCTTTCTTGGACTGTGAGGTCTCAGTCTTTGATAGAGGACATTTGCAAACTGAGGTGTACCGCAAACCCACCCACACAGACCAGTATTTGCAGTTTGACTCCCATCACCCTTTGGAGCACAAGTTAGGAGTCATCAGGACTCTGTATCACAGAGCAGACAGCGTCCCCACTAGCTCAGGAGCCAGGCAGAAGGAGAAATCCCACACAAGACAGGCTCTAGAGCAATGTGGATATCCTAACTGGGCCTTCCTGAAAGCAGAGAAGAAACCCAAACAGGACTCCAGTCAGCCAACAGGTGAAAAGGAGGAACCCAGACCCAGACCAGTGGTCATTCCATATGTTGAGGGAGTATCAGAGAAACTGAGACGTTTCTTTTCTAAACATAACGTCCCAGTGGCTTTTAAACCCCAAAATACATTACGGCAAAGACTGGTTCATCCCAAAGATCCAGTCCCCCGGCACAAACAGAGCAATGTTGTGTATGCTGTTCAGTGTCAGGAGGGCTGTGATCAGTCTTACATCGGGGAAACAAAACAGCCACTGGCCAAAAGGATGGCCCAGGACAGAAGATCAACATCATCAGGCCAGGTCTCTGCGGTCTACACTCATCTCCAGGCCAGCAGTCACTCTTTCAGGGATGAAGATGTTCACATCCTGGACAGAGAGGAACGATGGTTTGAGAGAGGAGTAAAGGAGGCCATCTTTGTGAAAAGAAATGGTCCATCGTTAAACAGGGGTGGAGGCCTCCGGGTTCAACTGTCCCCCTCTTACAATGCTGTGATTGCTAGTATCACTCAGCCCTCTGTGAACAGTAAACAGCCATCAGTGTGCTAATGATCCATTGTTATGCTGATGGTCCTTCTTGAGCATGTGATCAGCTGGTTTTGGTTGTCAGCAGCAAAACTGGTTGAGCCACTCTGAGACGGTGCTATTTAAGAGACTGAGCTGAATACAGCTCCTCAGACTGAGGAAGTTGCTCGGATGAGAGACGAAACGTTTCTACATTTTTTGTTGATTTGCTTTGTTTTGTTTTTTTGAATGTCCAGAGGACCAGATTTAACTTTTTTAGATTTTTC
>NW_023628045.1:0-418 GCF_014905685.2 Nematolebias whitei | reverse complement strand
ACCCAGACCAGTGGTCATTCCATATGTTGAGGGAGTATCAGAGAAACTGAGACGTTTATTTTCTAAACATAACGTCCCAGTGGCTTTTAAACCCCAAAATACATTACGGCAAAGACTGGTTCATCCCAAAGATCCAGTCCCCCGGCACAAACAGAGCAATGTTGTGTATGCTGTTCAGTGTCAGGAGGGCTGTGATCAGTCTTACATCGGGGAAACAAAACAGCCACTGGCCAAAAGGATGGCCCAGCACAGAAGATCAACATCATCAGGCCAGGACTCTGCGGTCTACACTCATCTCCAGGCCAGCGGTCACTCTTTCAGGGATGAAGATGTGCACATCCTGGATAGAGAGGAACGATGGTTTGAGAGATGAGTAAAGGAGGCCATTTTTGTGAAAAGAAATCGTCCATCGTTAAAC
>NW_023628044.1:0-2342 GCF_014905685.2 Nematolebias whitei | reverse complement strand
GACGTGTTGCTGCTGCAGATCCACTCTCCGTGAAACAACGTCGACACACAGCTTTGGATTTGTTCACTTGTCTTTTAACAAGAAAGACATGATGTTCCCCAACAGGAGACCACAACGACATGCTAGAATGCTAATGCTGCATGTAAGAGTTTTTAATATGTCATCATTTGAAACTGTTTCATGGTTTCTGCACTTTGTGCATACGAAGCAAAGAAGTCTCTGGAGAATAAAGAACCATGAGTCCACGTCCGAGCTGATAGGAAGTCTTTGTCCTTACACAAGCTGTTTTTTCTTTGAAGTGTTTGTTCTTTTGTAAAACCAGAAATGTCAAGGTTATACATATCAACTCATATCCCATCAATCTTACACTGTCATTGTTTCTTTTAAGCATTTAATCAAGATGTTCTAAGATCACTTTGCCCTCGTAATCTGCCTAATCAAGACGTCCAGTCTTTTCCTCCTTCCTGTGTGAACAATAAAAAGGCGAACAGATGTGGAAAACCTTCGGAGTTCACAGAAACCAGCCCTAGTGTTGGAACTGTGAATTTTACCTTTTTGCAAAAAGCTTCGCTGAAAATCTTAACTCTGTTTTTCCTGTGTGGTTCTTTATTTTTATAGGTACGGGAGAAATATCTAACACTGCATGTGCTGCAAGATTATAGCGCTGTGCTGAAACACGCTTAGGAACTTTAGTTCCGCTGCGCGTATTCTCTCGTTAATAAAATTTAATTAATGAAAAAATAACCGAACCGAACACGCCGTACCGAAACGGTTCAATACACCCACGTGTACCGTTACACCCCTACTAAATATAGTCATGAAAACACTAATAGCAGCTGTTTAAGTGAAGTCAGCACAAAAATACCATCTGAAACAATCTTCAAATTAAGAATAATGTTCTTTCTATATACCGTAATATTTCAATAATGGCAACGCGTCAATAAAAACCTCATGGTCTCCTGTTGACAGCAGAAGTCAATACATGCTTGGAAATTGATGCGACTGACTTTGAGAGTGTTGGAAGTTAAGTATCTCCTCTTTGCACAGTTTAAAAACATAGAACTACTATGAGACTGTAAACAGCTGTAATTGTTGAAGTTTTAAACTGTATCAAATCAAACTGAACTGTGGTCACTCTCATCCATTATGCACCATATTTCCCAGTAGTATATAAACACTAAATCCCAGTTTATTCTTTTTATCTTGTTATTGGACAAGAGGCACTTTCAGAGGGTGACACATGATTATTTATAATAATAGTACTAAGCTCCAGGAGATAAATCAGTTTGGGTTTGACAGTCAAATCTCCATTTTTCTGTTTGCTAAGGTGTGTTTGTACTGACGGTTCTTTTATGGATTGACATTCTGGTTCTCTTTATCATGATAGTAAATTTTACTGGAATAAACACAAATGTGTGCACACTGACCTCTTGAATGGGACCGCATTCAGCAAAGCTTTCTCCACATCAGCTACAGAGGCCCGGGCTAGTTCAGCCACAGTGCAGAGGCCTTGGGCATAGAGCGCTCTGGCTCGTGTCGAGTTCAGAAGAGAAGCCCTGACGAGATCGACGAGTTCCCTCTGGACTCCAAAGCTCAGCCTGGTCTGGTACTGAGACAAATAAGACCGTGTTGATAAGATGTTGATCCAGAGAAACTGCATGTGAGCCACAGGTTGATATCCAAGCTGCTTCTGACACTAAGACATAATGAACCATCTTACAGCAACTTGACATCTAGAATACATGACACAATCATTCCTAATTCTGGAGTTACTGTTCTCCTCATTTACTGGATTCATGTTCAGAGTTTAAACCCAGAATATTAAACAGTGTAATGCTGCTGATTTCTGAAACATGTGCTTTGTGCAACCACACAAGACAACACTCAGAAGTAAGTACCTGCATATGTGGAAGCAGACTGCTGGAGAGACTGTAGCTGCCCACGGCTGCAGTTGTATTTAGATGCAGCAGCTCCCAAAGGAACCTCGTAGACCAGATCTTGTAGTTCAAGAGTGGTGAAAAAGCTGTGGAGAGATTTAAACGATGGTTCTTCAGTGGACATTTCCTCAGAGCAGGACTGGTTTATTTGATGTTCTGAGCCAAAGTAAATCTTCTTCACATCAAACAGTTTCAACAACACAGAACATGCTCACTAACTCTCTCAATGAGACAACAAGCAGCAGCTGGGGTGAAATGTTACAAAATCATTTACAGTATACATATAAGAAACCATCATTATTTAAACTAATCTAGAATCTGCTCAATACAATTTTCAATCACATATCACATGAACAAGTGATATAGGAATGATTATTTTGATGCTTTTATGTCAATTTATACTTA
>NW_023628043.1:0-2343 GCF_014905685.2 Nematolebias whitei | reverse complement strand
CAGCAAACTGTGAAACTGCTATGAATGTCAGCTCTCGTTTTGAAATGCGTTGTACAATGAACTGCTCTTGGGTAGCAAACTATGAAACTGCTATGAATGTCTGCTCTCATTTTACACTGCTTTGTACAGTGATCTGCTCTTGAGCAGCAATCTGTGAAACTGTTATGAATGTCATCTCTCGTTTTTGCACAGCGTTTTCCATTGAACTGCTCTTGGGTAGCACACTGTGAAACTGCTACGAATGTCATCCCTCGTTTTTGCACTGTGTTGTACATTAAACATCTCATGGGCAGCAAACTGTGAAACTGCTATGAAGGACTTCTCTCATCTTTGCTCTACGTTGTATATTGAACTGCTCCTCGGCAGCAAACTGTGAAACTGCTACGAATGTCAGCTCTCGTTTTTGCACCGTGTTGTACATTAAACATCTCAAGGGCAGCAAACTGTGAAAATGCTATGAATGTCAGATCTCGTTTTTGCACTGAGTTGTACATTAAACAGCTCATGGGCAGCAAACTGTGAAACTGCTATGAATGTCAGCTCTCGTTTTGAAATGTGTTGTACAATGAACTGCTCATGGAAAGCAAACTGTGAAACAGCTATGATTGACTGCTCTCAACTTTCACATGTTGTATATTGAAATGCTCTTGGGCAGCAAACTGTGAAACTGCTATGAATGTCAGCTCTCGTTTTTGCACCGCGTTGTACATTAAACATCTCATGGGCAGCAAACTGTGAAACTGCTATGAATGTCAGCTCTCGTTTTTGCACTACGTTGTACATTAAACAGTTCATGGGCAGATTGTGAAACTGCTATGAATGTCACTATCGTTTTTGCATCGCGTTGTCCATTGAACTGCTGTTGGGCTGCAAACTGTGAAACTGCTAAGAACGTCAGCTCTCGTTTTTGCACAGCGTTGTACATTAAACAGCTCATGGGCAGCAAATAGTAAAACTGCTATGAATGACTGCTCTCATCTTGGCACCGCGTTACAAATTTAACTACTCTTGGGCAGCAAACTGTGAAACGGCTATGAATGTCAGCTCTCGTTTTTGCACAGCGTTATACATTAAACTCCTCTTGGGTAGCAAACTGTGAAACTGCTACGAATGTCATCTCTCGTTTTTGCACAGCGTTGTACAATGAAAACCTCATGGGCTGCAAACTGTGAAACTGCTTTGAACGTCAGCTCTAGTTTTTGCACTGCGTTGTACATAAAACAGCTCATGGGTAGCAAACTGTGAAACTGCTATGAATGTCAGCTCTTGTTTTTGCACTGCGTTGTACATTAAACATCTCATGGGCTGCAAACTGTGAAACTGCTATAAATGTCAGCTCTCGTTTTTGCACAGCGTTGTACATTAAACAGCTCATGGGCAGCAAACTGTGAAACTGCTACGAATGTCAGCTCTCGTTTTTGCACCGCGTTGTACATTAAACATCTCATGGGCAGCAAACTGTGAAACTGCTATGAATGTCAGCTCTCGTTTTTGTACAGTGTTTTCCATTGAACTGTTCTTGGGCTGCAAACTGTGAAACTGCTATGAATGACTGCTCTCATCTTTCACACGTTGTATATTGAGCTGTTCTTGGGCAGCAAACTGTGAAACTGCTAAGAATGTCAGCTCTCGTTTTTGCACAGCGTTGTACATTGAACTGCTCTTGGGTAACAAACTGTGAAACTGCTATGAATGTCAGCTCTCGTTTTTGTACAGTGTTGTCCATTGAACTGCTCTTGGGCAGCAAACTGTGAAACTGCTATGAATGTCAGCTCTCGTTTTTGCACAGCGTTGTACATTGAACTGCTCATGGGCTGCAAACTGTGAAACTGCTATGAATGTCAGCTCTCGTTTTTGTACAGAGTTGTCCAGTGAACTGCTCTTGGGCTGTAAACTGTGAAACTGCTATGAATGTCAGCTCTCGTTTTTGCACAGCGTTATACATTGAACTGCTCATGGGCAGCAAACTGTGAACCTGCAATGAGTGTCAGCTCTCGTTTTTTGCACTGCGTTGTATATTGAACTGCTCCTAGGCAGCAAACTGTGAAACTGCTTTGAATTTCAGCTCTCGTTTTTGCACTGCGTTGTACATAAAAGAGCTCATGGGCAGCAAACTGTGAAACTGCTATGAATGTCAGCTCTTGTTTTTGCACTGCGTTGTACATTAAACATCTCATGGGCTGCAAACTGTGAAACTGCTATAAATGTCAGCATTCATTTTACACTGCTTTGTACAAAGAAATGCTCTTGGGCAACAAACTGTGAAACTGCCATGAACATCAGCTCTCGTTTTTGTACCGTGTTGTACATTAAACATCTCATGGGCAGCAAACTGTGAGACTG
>NW_023628042.1:0-2343 GCF_014905685.2 Nematolebias whitei | reverse complement strand
CACACGTAGGCGGAGGGAGGCCACCCTCTCATTCACCGGGGTGAACACCAACACACAGGCACCAAGATGGGGTGCAATAAGTATGCCCACTCCTGCTCGGCACCTCTCACCAGGGGCAACTCCAGAGTGGAAGAGTGTCCAACCCCTCTCAATGAAACTGGTTCCAGAGCCAGAGCCATGCGTTGAGGTGAGTCCGACTATTTCTAGCCAGAACCTTTCAGCCTCACACACCAGCTCAGGCTCCTTCCCCATCAGTGAGGTGACATTCCACATTCCAATAGCCAGCTTCTGTAGCCGAGGATCAGACTGCCAGGGTCCCCGCCCTCGGCCACCACCCATCCCACATTGCACCTGACCCCTTTGGCCCCTCCCACAGGTGGTGAGCCCATGGGAAAGGGGACCCACGTCTCCTCTTCAGGCTGTGCCCGGCCGAGCTCCATGGGTAAAAGCCCAGCCACCAGGCGCTCGCCCGCGTGCCCCACCTCCAGACCTGGCTCCAGAGTGGGGCCCCGGTGACCCACGTCTGGACGAGGGAACATCAACTCCACTTCTTTTTGTCATCATAGGGGTGTTTGGGCTGCACTTTGTCTGGTCCCTCACCTAGGACCTGTCTGCTTTGGGTGACCCTACTAGGTGCGTGAAGCCCCTGACAGCATAGCTCCAAGGATCATTGGGACACTCAAACCTCTCTACCACGGTAAGGTGGCAGCCAGGGAGGGGAAAACCATTCTGAAACCATCTGGAGACATTCTGAAGACATTCTCAAGACATTCTCAAGACATTCTCGAGACATTCTAGAGACATTCTTAAGACATTCTGAAGACATTCTAAAGATATTCTGGAAAGGCTCTGGAAATATTCTGAATACATTCTGGAGGCATTCTGAAGATGTTCTGTTGACATGGAGACAATCTGAAGACATTCTGGAGACATTCTTAAGACATGTTGGAGACATTGTGGAGATGTTCTGGAGACATGCTGAACACATTACAGAGACATTCTGAAGACATTCTGAAAACCATCTGGAGACATTCTAGAGACATTCTGAAGACATTCTGAAAACCATCTGGAGACATTCTGAAAACCATCTGGAGACATTCTGGAGACATTCTGAAGACATTCTGAAAAACATCTGGAGACATTCTGAAGACATTCTGAAGACATTCGGTAGACATTCTAAAGATTTTCTGGAGACATTCTCGAAACGTCCTAGAAATATTCTGAAGACTTTCTGGAGACATTCTGAAGATGTTTTGTTGACATGGGGAAATTCTTAAGACATGCAGGAGACATTCTGGAGACATTGTGGAGACGTTCTGGAGAAACCAAAATATTCAAAGTACTCACTGAAGGGTTTTAATGATGTCATTGACTGGATCTATCACTGGATGCTAAGGATTATTGTGCTGCACTTTACTTAGACCTGTCTAAAGCTTTTGACTCTGTGGACCATGACATCTTATGTCATAAGCCTCAGCCTCCACCTGTGAGAACTTTCTCTCCTTTTTTATTGATAAAGTTGCATCTGTCAGACAAGCCACAGGTACACCAGCTACTTCTGTTTCAGAGTTTTCTTTTATCTCTGCTGGTTCTGCTTTATTTGACCAGTTTGAACCAGCGTCTTATTCCCTCTTGGACAAAATAGTTAAATCCGTCAAACCCACTAACTGCCCCACTGATTTTCTCCCAACTAGATTATTGTAAGAGGTTTTTAATATTGTTGGTCCTTCTTCCTTTTTTCAGTTCATGTCTGACCCTTGGAATTATGTCTTCTGCTTTTAAACAAGCAACGGTCTGCCGCTTCTCAAAAAAACAAATTTTGATCCCCTCGTTTTATCAAATTTTAGATCTATTTCTAATTTATCCTTCCTCTCCAAAGTTTTAGAAAAAATCATTCTTATGCAAATTCAGCCTTTTTTGGAAAAAAATCACAATCCTGGATAAATGTCAATCTGGTTTTAGATCCCGGCATATCACAGAATCAGCTTTACTGAGCGTTCATAACGACATAGCTCAGTCAGTTGATTCTGGGTGCCCAGTAGCTCTGGTGCTTCTCGCCTTTACAGCGACCTTTGACCCTGTGGACCACTCTGTCCTTCTGTCTCATCTCCATGATTTTGTTGGGTTTTGTGGCATGGCTCTGAAGTGGTTCACATCTTATTTATCTGACAGAACTTTCTCCATCATGCTCAATGGCTCCTCTTCCTCTACAGCTCCTCTTCTGTGTGGGGTGCCCCAGGGTTCTGTTTTGGGCCCCCTGCTCTTCTCTTTGTACATGTTGCCACTTGGATCTATTATAAGACACCACAATATCAACTTTCATTTTTATGCAGACGATTTTCA
>NW_023628041.1:1229-2343 GCF_014905685.2 Nematolebias whitei | reverse complement strand
CCCACTAGATGGTGCCATCCCTACAGTACCCCCCCCCCTCAAGGACGCCCCCTGGCGTCCCCAAGAAACCCCCTCCCAAAAGACTAGGGCGGGCGGAGGGAGGAACTGCAAGGGTGGTGGGCCCGAACAAAGACACACAAGGACCAAAACAAAAACAGGACAAGGCCCAGGAACTAAACCAAGTAGGGAAACATAAAATGTCTAGATGGCCGGGAGACCAGCCACTGGCTCAGAGCAGGTCAGGTGGGCAACCGGGAGGCCGTCCAGTACGGGACCATCGTTCAGGGGGGCGGCCGGGAGGCCGTCCAACACGGGACCATCGTTCAGGGGGGCGGACGGGAGGCCGTCCAACACGGGACCATCGTTCAGGGGGGCGGCCGGGAGGCCGTCCAACACGGGACCATCGTTCAGGGGGGCGGCCGGGAGGCCGTCCAACACGGGACCATCGTTCTGAGGGGTGGACAGGAGGCCGTCCAACACGGGACCATCGTTCAGGAGGGCGGACGGGAGGCCGTCCAACACGTAGGACCTTGGAGGCCGCAGCTGGTGGCGAAGAGACCTTGGAGGCCGCGTCTGGCGGCGTAGACGACTTGGAGGCCGCGTCTGGCGGCGTAGACGACTTGGAGGCCGCAGCTGGCGGCGCAGACTACTTGGAGGCCGCAGCTGGCGGCGTAGACGACTTGGAGGCCGCGTCTGGCGGCGTAGACGGCGAGGAGGCCGCGTCTGGCGGCGTAGACGGCGAGGAGGCCGCGTCTGGCGGCGTAGACGGCGAGGAGGCCGCGTCTGGCGGCGTAGACGGCGAGGAGGCCGCGTCTGGCGGCGTAGACGGAGAGGAGGCCGCGTCTGGCTGCGTAGATGGCGAGGAGGCCGCGTCTGGCGGCGTAGACGGCGAGGAGGCCGCGTCTGGCGGCGTAGACGGCGAGGAGTCCACAGCTGGCGGAGAAGAGGACTTGGAGTCCACAGCTGGCGAAGAAGAGGACTTGGGGCTCTGGAGCACTGCAGCGTGCGACGAACATGGAGACGACCCCTCTGGAGATGCGGAGAGCGCCGACCCCTCTGGAGATGCTGAGAGCGCCGACCCCTCTGGAGATGCTGAGAGCGCCGACCCCTCTGG
>NW_023628041.1:0-1129 GCF_014905685.2 Nematolebias whitei | reverse complement strand
CCCCTCTGGAGACTTGGAGAGCGTCGACCCCTCTGGAGACTTGGAGATGACAGCAGGCGATGAGGGGACCTTGGAGTTGGCTGCAGGCTCTGGGCTGGCTGCAGGCTCTGGGCTGGCTGCAGGCTCTGGGCTGGCTGCAGGCTCTGGGCTGGCTGCAGGCTCTGGGCTGGCTGCAGGCTCTGTAGTGTGTGACGCGACAAAACTAGGATCGAGTTCAGCTCTTAGTTTCATGGCAAATTGGAAGATCACCTGGTGAACCGATGTGCTGAGCAGGTCAGGCTGTGAGAGGTAAATATCCAAGATTTGGTCCACCAGGAGTCTTTTATCTTTAACTCTGACCTTTGGAATCATTCTGAGAAACACTATAGAGCCCCTGATGAGAGGATGAGCCACCTGGTCCTCTACAGAAGGCAGCTCAGGGATTTGGTCATCCTCAATAGGAGCAGAAAGCGATTGCCCAACACGCTCCCCGGGCTGGCCCCCCTTCGTCCACTCCACAGACGAACGGGGGGATGACTGCTCCCCCCCCTGCGAAATTCTCCACGGTTTAGCAGGTTCTGGCTGAGGAGAGCAGGCTGGAGGCTGGGACCAGGAGGAGGCGGAACCAAAAAACTCAGCCTCGCCGGGCTGAATGCGAGGAGCTGGAAGTACAGGTGATGTGGGCGGAAGAGCAACGGACCGGTTCCGGTTGCGTCTTCTCTTACCCTTTTTACGGTGATGTGGGTGGTGTACCGGGGCGAACCAGAGTTCGTCCTCTGACTCGGCGTCCTCCCCAGACGTCCACCCAGAGCAGACTGGTGAGTAGGAGGGACTGAACCTGGGTGCTGTGTGGTTCCTTTGGAGCTGAGATCTTTGTCTCTCCTCCTGCAGTAAGAGAGGCGAAGGCAGAACCTCGACTGCCTGGCTGCAGCTTCTCAGTCCCAGGACGGGTCTAGTCCAAAAGGCACCGCACCGGATCGCAGTTTTCTCCATCTGGACAGGCTCGGGCAAAAACAGGTGAGTCTGCCTGCTGGGTTCAGGTTTTGGTCGGTTCGTACTGTCAGGGTTTTCGAGGCAGATCAGAACAGGAGAACCCAGTTGCGCAGGCAGGACTCAAGAGGCAGATGTATAAAATAAAATACTTTTAATA
>NW_023628040.1:0-2344 GCF_014905685.2 Nematolebias whitei | reverse complement strand
TTAAGAAATGGCTCAAGGGCAGTGCCTCAGTAAGAGTTAAATCTATTCATTTACTTTGCAGAGAAAACAGAAACTGGTTTGTGTCCCATTGAGCCAGCTCTGAGGCTGAATCCTTTTCTAAACCAGAGGCCCACGGTCCTGCAGAACTCAGCAGCACCACAAGCTGAGGTTGAGGTCAGAACAACCCAACCGTTACTATAGGTCAAAAATATAACATGCATTCAGTTTACAGCAACGTGGCAATGCACTTCATGTCCTGCCTGGCCCTTACACAGTGGGTGGCAAATGTACCAGTATCCATCCCTCCTTAGTAGCAACACCAACAACCATTCAAACCTATGAACAATTTACTTGAACTTAACATGCATGTTTTTGGTTTGTGGAAGGAAACTGGAGTACCTGGAGAAAACCCATGCACACAGAGAGAGAATATAAAAACTTCACTTACATAAGTCCCAGGCTGGGATTTGATCTGGCAACCTTCTCGCTGAGAGGAGAAAAAAAAATCCTAAACCATGTACATGTATAGAACCATTGTAGTGAACCAGATGACCTGATGATCTGACTTTCTTTCTTGAATTAATCAAGCAGAAAAGACAATCCTTTATAATCATTACTGTCTTACAAATGTTTTGATAATCAAATTGTGTTAGTTCACTCAATGCTTACAGGCTGAAAAGAACTACTCATCTTTATTTTACATAAACAGTAAGTAATGATTTTTATTCCTCATTCAAAGGAGAAATCACCTGAATACGCATTTCTTGATTTTCTGTCTGAAATGAGCCAAGTCGTAAGTGTGTGAAAGTTGAAGCTTCGGTCAACTAAATGTTTACTGAAGAAGAAATGTCATGTTTTACTATTTGAAAAGATTACCAAGTGTGAGACTCCACGAAGTCTGGTCGACTGCAATAATCTTTTCTGTATGTTGAAAACAATCCTTGACTTTTGATAATAACTTACGTCAAAAAACCACACCTCTTTCTGGTACATCCACGAATCAGAAAGCTCTAAATTGAACCGGAAGTCGACCCAAATAAAATGTGGCAACTTCCCAGTTCAGAATAGAATGGAAAAGATTCCGAGAATGAAAAAGTTCTGAAGGAGTTCAGAAGAAAACTAGAGTTATGGAGAGTTTTGGAGAAAGAGTCTGAGAGCTGCTGACAATGAAGAGTCAGAGTTGCCGAGAATCCAGAGACGTTTTGGAATTATGATTCTGTTTGAATTAACCACGCACGACTCTCCAAGGATTTTAGCTGTTCTCAACGGAGACGCTGATATCAGTTGAAAAGGATTCTTACTGAGGTGATCGATCGTCAACAAGGTAACGGTTTCTTCTTCGACCAAGTGTACCGTGGGCAAAGCTGAGATCTGACGGAGCGTGCCATTTCTGGTTAAACAGATTAAATTCCCTCACATATTCCTCTGTAAGATAAATCTCAATTTCCTCTTAAACTCACCTCTCTCTCACAAAACTAGTACAGATATTTTAGAAATATCTGAAGCAAAGTCCTCAAATCACCGCCGAGTGATTTGAAGTTCATTATTTGTGAAACTGTCTGTTATTATTTTCATATTTTGCCAAATTAATGTAAATGTTTGATGTTAAACTTTGATTCTGAAAATAAATGACTCCATTCATTTGATGGGTCAAAGATAATAACGTCTCTCGTTCACATTTCTGTTAAATTCAATGCACGGCATTACACAGTCAGAAAAATGAAGAACTCGTGAAAAGTATGCATAAATATATACCACATATATTTGTCATACAACAAGTGACACGTACCTACGTGACTCACTACAAACTGGTGGCCCGTAACGGTTCATGAATGACTGTTAATTCGTGTAAGATTGATTTTTTAAATGTTGGCATGTTGAAAAAGTAACAGTTTATCAGCTGTGATTGAACGCAGTTGGAGCTGCGCCTTTCAAGAAAACGCTGCATGTTCTAAGCGTTGGGCTAGTAATGTTTTAAGAGCTGAATTGTGTCATTAAGTCTTGTGTAAGCTGAAATTGTACGTCTGTTACGTGTAACTAAGCTGGCTTTGAGCTGTGGAAACGCTTTATTCTGTTTAAACTGTGTTCCAGACGCTGTTCTGGTCCGGTTCGGTTCTTTGGACCGGCTCGGTTCTGAAACGGGTTCGAACGAGTTGTTTTAAATAGCTAGAAAGACGTTTGTCACGGAGCGCCGTCTCCGTGCGGCTCAGGGGGTTATTCGTTACAAATCTTAACAGAAAAAGTGCATTTTGATGGTTTAAAAGACGAAAAAGTGACGAACTATTTTACGCTAATCTAACTTGCTAGCTGGAGAAAACGCTTCCTGATTGGTTGAATTCGCTGT
>NW_023628039.1:0-2344 GCF_014905685.2 Nematolebias whitei | reverse complement strand
CAAGTGTTTCGACCTTAGGCTTATTACTTCAGGTTAGGTTCACTACAACATTGAGACACTAAGTCCCAATTATGAGATACTTAGTCATAACTTTGCAATACCGGTACTATCTCATAATTATCAAATGCTAAGTCATAATTTTGAAATAGTATCTTACAATCACAGGAGGGCAGCACGATGGCACAGTTGATAGAGCTGCTGCCTCTCAGTGAGCAGGTCACACCGGCTAAAATCCCTACCGGGGCCTTTCTGGGTGGAGTTTGCATGTTCTCTCTGTACATGCATGGTTTTCTTTGGGTACTGGTTTCCTCCCACAGACCAAAAACATGCATGTTAGACTGATTGGTAACTCTAAATTGTCCCTAGGTGAGAGAGAGAGAGTGAATGGTTGTTTGTCTCTATGTGTCCCTGTGATGCACTGGAGACCTGTCCAGGGTGCACCCCGCCCCTCACACAGTGATTGCTGGACATGGGCACCAGTGATCCCAGCGACCCGAAAAGGAAGAAACAAGTCAAGGTAATGGATGGATAATCACAGGATGCTGAGTCATAATTATGAGATGATGTGATAAATATGACGTCGTAACTTTGTATCTTGTAATAAAGCACTTAGATTACCGGGGTTATGGGGTCAATGAAGACAAAAACACACAAGTAAACTCAGTAAGTGCAGAAACACATTACCATACCATACCATACCATTTTATTTATAGAGCACTTAAAACAGCGACAAGGCCAACCAAAGTGCTGTACAGACAGAACAACAGGTAACACACAAAGCAAAATACAAAATGAGGTAAATCAGAATATAGACATAAAAACGATGCAGATAATGACGACTAACCAGTGTGGAGCATACAGGATCAAAACACAGATCATCTGGTGTTGAAAGCTACTGAATAGTAGTGGGTTTTTAAACAGGACTTGAAAACCGAGAGGGAGGGGCCTGTCTGACAAGCAGAGGTAACTCGTTCCAAAGTCTTGGTCCTGCTACAGAGGACTTACAGCTTGTGTTGTTTTGTATTGGATTATTTAAGCAATTTTATTGCATCTATTGTCATTTAGGTAGTTATAAAAAGTAAATACAAACTAAATATGTTTTGGGGAGCTTTTTTAAGCTTCCCCGCCATGTTTAGTAATAACTTGTGTTTTTAATGTTCATCGAACTGTTTCACATCTTCATCTGAAACACTGCTGGGTATGGGCATCAGTGACCCCCGTGACCCTGGGTGAAGATAAAGGATGGATGGATGGATGGATGGATGGATGGATGGATGCAAAATTCAAGGTGAATTAGAAAAAGGTATAATTAATATATTGCAAGACGTCTTCGCCTCATCATGTCACTAGGAGTTTTAGTGTTGTTTTTTTAACCTTCAGAGTGGCACAAACGAGCTTCCGTACCACCTGCTACAATGAACGAAAATCAACATATTTCCTTTAACCGTTTTTCCTAAAGTGTCGTAGCTTCGCCCACATTACACCGGAAACCATCTTCTTCCTCGGTGGAGCTTGACCATCCATTCGAGCAGTGAGACATGGCGACTCCCAACAATCCGCGGAAATTCAGCGAGAAAATCGCTTTACATAACCAGAAGCAGGCGGAGGAGACGGCGGCGTTCGAGGAGGTGATGAAGGAGCTCAGCATCAGCCGGGCAGCGAGGGTAAGGACGCCGCTTCTCCCCCCTCCTGCCCCCCTCACCCCCGGCTGCTGTGCCCGGGCAGCGCGCAGCCGGGGCGGCTCGCTAAACAACAACAAGCCGCTCAGACCGACCGTCGCTGCTCCGCTCCATTACAGAGTTATTGTTATTGGTCCCACGCGACTGGAACCAAACAGCGCGCGCACCTGACTGGTTGTTTTTCTAAACCACAGACACTGACACACAGGGATAACGATTGTACGTGCGTGTCTGTTAGCAAAATATCTCCTGAATCACTGGACGAATTTTAATCAAACTTACAGAAAATAACCATGTTGTCAAACAGTTCAAAATGGCCGCCGCAGCCAAGTGACCTGAATAATAGAAAACTGGCTCCGAGTCAGTTTCACAGGTTCAGACCGAGAATTTGGTGCTGAGACTGATTTCTAATCTGATCTTGGGTCTGGCACGAGAGAGCCTGGTTTGTAAACTGTAACTTCAGGTGTGTGTGTAGCCCAGAACCCATCCATCCATCCAACCATCCATCCAACCATCCATCCATCCACCCATCCATCCATCCATCCACCCATCCATCCATCCATTCACCCACCCATCCATCCATCCATCCATCCACCCATCCACCCATCCATCCATCCATCCATCATCCACCCATCCATCCAACCATCCAACCATCCATCCATCCA
>NW_023628038.1:0-2345 GCF_014905685.2 Nematolebias whitei | reverse complement strand
AGTACTACTCAATAGATGTTATGGCATTTCTACTGGTAGTTATGTTGTTAATATTTGCTGTCTTTATGTTTGTAGTCAAGTTTCTCTGGCAGAAACTTTTTTGCAGAAGTAAAGTAAAAATGCAATGATGCATGTGCCCATTGACAACATGTTTTCAAATGCAGATTGATATTTTTAACTCATTACCAGTACCTTTCACATTTTCTGAAGTATGATAACAGCTTCCTGATTACACAGCTATAAAAAGATTCTTCAAATTCTGTATGCATTAGATAAACTTTTCTCATCCATTAACTACTGAAGAAAGGAAAACTCACTCCAGCAACCCTGAACAGCTTTTTAAAACCTGTGTTCTTATACATGTATCACCAAGTAAAAAAAAAAAAAAATCAAAAACTCACAGCAAAAGTCTAAAAAAGTTAAATCTCCTTTGAGCTCTAATGATATTCCTATGTAGGAAGCAAGTATCTTTAAATATTATACAGTATATTGTAATAACTTGCTTTATGATTTGTTCATATGTGGATGTGTAAATAAATTCCCTAAAACCTAAAAAATTGTGTCCTTCAGTTTCTTAAATCTAGTTTTTGGGTCGTCAACTACTTAGAGGAACTTAAGATTGATGGCATAAAACAAGCTAAAACTAACTTCCAATAATGTTTTGTTTATGTTTATGCTTATTGTTGTATACGGTAATTGGTCCAGAAATATAGGTCTCTGTGCAAAAGTATAAAGCCCCCAAAAATTATGATAAAACATACCAAAACACTACATATAAAACAAACCAACCACAAAAAATGCTGAAATACTCAGATTTAAACACAATATAAATGTTTTGTTTCTTGTGTTTGTACTCATGTTTATTTATTTTTTAATCTTAAAGGCTTTCATAAAGTTCCCATGTACACTTGGGCAACACTATTGGGACCTTGCTAACTTGCAAACTCTTGCTAACTTGCATGTGCTATTTGGGTCAGTTGTTCAACACTTTTCAACTTATGGGTTCACAATCTCCTACTCCAATTCATTAAGTTCCAGTTGTCAAGGAAAAGAAGTTTGTATCATTGTTTTTCACCTGGAATATAAATCTGTTTTGGTGTCTTTGTTTCTCCTGACAGATAAATTGTACAATGGTGGATAATGACAAATCACCTCACACAATATCTCTTTAAAGGAAAACCCTTGTTTTCTTGTATCTACTTAGGATCAGACTTGCAGGGCTCTGTCAATAGTGTCTTTAGTGTCACCTTTGGTATGACAATTTTATAGTCTACTCATACAAAATCCAGGTAGTCACAATCTCCTAGGCTCCACAACCACAGAGACATGGCAGATCATAATAGACTAGAACAACTTATGACGTTTACATCACAGACATGATGGTCAGCCAGAAAGACAATCAGATAGTAGACAATGTTGGCAAAAAAGAATAAAGAAAACTTCCAGATTTATTCAATGTGAATGCTTTCCGGAACTGCACTTTATCACTTCATTTGACTAGTCTAGTCTTAGAAGGCTGGTCATAGTTACAAAAAAAAACAGAAGCCAAAATGAGGTAACTCTGTGTTCTTATGCTGGTGGAAATTTAAAAGGACATCTCTAACATCTTATATCTTCTGTCACAATTTCTTCAGAGATGTACCAACTGATCCTGGTGACACTTGTGGTGTTGCTCTCCTCATCATCTTTGGTAAATGGAGGAAAAGTCTTGGTGTTCCCTTTGGATGGAAGCCACTGGATCAACATGAATATTATGATAATGGAGCTTCATGCCAGAGGACATGAAGTGACCGTGATGCGCCCTTCTGATTCCTGGTACATCAAGGAAGATTCCCCTTACTACACGACCATCACAATTTCCTCAGCTGGTTTGGATGAAGATAGTTTGGGGTCATATGTTATGAAGACACTAAACATGCGTCGCCAAGGCTCTTTAATTTGGACTCGCCTTTCTATAGAATATGATTTATTGAAACTCTTCCGTCATATAAACAAACAGAGTATTCAAACAATGGGAGAAATTTTTGAGGATCCCAAACAGATGCAGAGCCTTCGTGATGCCAAGTTTGATCTGGTTCTCACTGATCCTACAACTGGTGGAGGAGTATTTCTAGCTCACCGTTTGGGTCTTCCACTTGTCTATAATGTCAGATGGACTATTCAGGGTGAAGGTCATGAAGCAATTGCACCCTCCCCACTTTCTTATGTCCCAATACCAACAGCAGATCTAACTGATAAGATGACGTTTGCTCAAAGGGTCAAGAATTTCCTGTTCTGCATCTATATATATTTTCAAAAATTGTATATTTTAGATTCAAATTACAAATCCTTTGTCCATCATTATT
>NW_023628037.1:0-2345 GCF_014905685.2 Nematolebias whitei | reverse complement strand
TGATGGTGGAGTGATCCCTTTGAACAGCTTACAGTGGGAGGCGTGGACCCAAGTAGTTCTCTCAGCCACCTTCACAGCCGTGTGGGTGGTCAGCAAAACCTGGAATGGTCCAGTCCACCTGGGAGAGTTCCAGCGCCTTCTCCTGAAACATTTAATCATAACAAAGTCTCCAGGAGAAATACAGTGCAATTGCTTTTGCGCAGGTGTAGGGAGTCCTCCCTGCACCTGAGACCTGATGGATGTTAAGTGTTTGGTTAGTTCAATGCAATAGTTCATCATGTTATGATCACAGTGTTTAAGATCTCTGGTGGGATCAGTTGTCGGTCCAACTCCCAGATTGGGAGGAGCTGCAAAAAGGATTTCAAAAGGACTAAGACGAAATTTAGCTCGTCTCCGCATCCTCATATACATAACAGCAATAGGCAAGCATGTGACCCAGTTCTGCTTTGTGTCCTCACAAAGTTTGGCCAGTTTGTTTTTCAAAGTACCATTTTCTCGTTCAACAGCGCCCCCGCTCTGTGGGTGGTAGGCACAGTGTTTTGTCAGGTCAAAATGTAGGGTCGTGGATACTTCACTCATGATCTCATTTGCGAAGTGGGACCCATTATCACTTGAAATTCTCTGGGGGATTCCCCATCGTGGAATGATTTCCGTCAGTAAAATCTTTGCTACTGTGTTTGCTGTTGCATGTTTTGTGGGGAAAACTTCAACCCATTTGGAAAACATATCGACAACAACCAAGCAGTATTTCTTGTTTAAAACAGGCGTTAATTCAATAAAATCAATCATTAGATGTTGAAAAGGAGCAGTCACTGTCTTGTGTGCACCTGGTGCTGTGGTTTTTATTGTTTTTGAAATATTGTGAGTGGCACATATCAGACATGAGTCACAGTACTGTTCAGCAACTTTCAAAAATTTCACAGTAAACCAGTGTGTGTCCATTTCTCTTAACATTCCCCCCTTTGACACATGGTCTCCACCATGCGTTAAAACAGCAAAAGAATGAAAGAAATGTCGAGGTAGGCAGGGGTTGTTGTTTGGACCTAGCCAAATATCATCAGTAAATGTGCTTCCAAGGCGTTTCCATTCTGCTCGCTCAGAAGGTGTTGAGAGTTTTTGCATGTCTGTGATGGTGAATGAGTCAGGTGAGGCTGTAGTCTGAGATGATGAGCAGACCATAAGAGGAAGTGGGTGGATCCTTTCAGGAGGTGTGGTAGCAGCAGATTTAGCTGCTATGTCAGCAGCTGCGTTGCCCCTAGAGACATGGTCAGTGTTTCGGGTATGGGCTGCACATTTTACTACAGCAATGTGTTTGGGAAGTGTGATTGCTTCTAAAAGATTAGCAACAAGTTTGTGGTTCAAGATGGGCTGTCCATCTGAACGAAGGAAGTGACGATGTTTCCACAAAGCTCCAAAATCATGTACAACACCAAAAGCATAGCGAGAGTCAGTGAAGATGTTGACAGATTTGTTTTCAGAGAGTTGGCAAGCTCTGGTCAAGGCTATGAGTTCACAGGCCTGAGCTGAACAAGGAGGCAATGAACGAGCCTCAATGGTGGAAGAGGAAGTTACAACTACATAACCGCTGTGAATAGAGCCAGTGTTAGGATCACGTGAAGATGAGCCATCTACAAAGAGTTCCCAGTCTGGGTGTTCAAGAGGTTCTTGTTGTAAGTCAGGTCTAGGTGTGCAAAGCACTTCAAGTTCAGCTAAACAGTCATGTGGTGTGCCTTCGACAGGTGAAGGTAAGAGTGTAGCTGGATTTAAAACGTTGCAACGTTGGATGGTGATATTTGGCATGTCAAGAAGAGTGGTGTGGTACCTTAACCAACGCGCTGTAGACAAGTGAGCAGTTTTTTGCTCGTTTAGAATGTGAGTGACAGCGTGTGGTACAAGCAAGGTCAAATCAGAGTACCCCACAATGTCTCTACTGGCCAATACAGATTTTTCTGCTGCTGCAACAGCGTGCAAACAAAGTGGGAGTCCTGCAGCAACTGGATCAAGTTTTGATGAGAAGTAGGTCACAGGTTTCATGCGGTCACCATGCTTTTGCAACAAAACTGATGTCATGCATCCCCCCCTTTCATCCACCGCCTGCACAAATGGGCGGGTTGGATCAGGAATTCCTAAGGTGGGGGTTTTCTGCAGCTGTAATTTGAGAGTCTCAAATGCTGACAGTGCAGGTGGTGTCCAAGTCAATTTAGAGCTCATTTGAAGGCCTTTTTCATGACAAACAGCGCGGAGTGGTGTTTCAAGTTCTGCGTAGTTTGGAATGAAATGTCGACAATAACTGCATAACCCTAGGAATGACATGAGCTGCTTTTTTGTTTCAGGAAGAGGAAGAG
>NW_023628036.1:0-2345 GCF_014905685.2 Nematolebias whitei | reverse complement strand
TAGCTTCCTGATTGGTTCAGCTTCTGTCGCTATGGTTACGACTTAGCTCGCCCCCTCAAGGACGTTACGTCTATATTTCAGATAAGTTTTGGTTCACTGAAATAGGCTTTTGTTTAAAGTTTAACTTGCTATTATACTTTAGGGATATAAAATGATTTGTGTCTAAATTGTTTATGCGTAATAATTAATAACTATTAATTATTACCTACCTCCTGGGTGTTACTTCAATATCTGTTGGAGGTCTGATTCTGTTTTTAAGGCAGATTCATCTTAGTTTCTGTGTCTGCGTTTAAAACTGTTAACACTGTTTGTTTAACGTGATTATACCTTAGTGATAACACTGATTTGAAATAGTTGTTTATTTCTAGGAATAATTATAGTATCTAACTTATGTTCGTGTTTTTATTTGGATCATGGTTATACTCTTAATTTGATTTTACTTAGTCAACCTATAGTCTAAATTAAAGAGCTGTTCTAGCTTTATTTATGTTAATCAGTCTGCTCTCTGGCCTGATTTGATTGCTTGTAATTTATCAAATGTGAACTTGTAAAATTATCTTTAGCTACTATGAGATTATATTTAAAGGTCAACTAGTTAGAATTAGCAAACACTTTCTATAAACATAGTTCAACCTTGGAAGAAAGACACACACACACTTTATATGACATGACATTTGAGTGCTTGATAGGAATTATAAAAAGGTATAAAATATTAAATCCAACATTCCCTCTTTTGAACTCCCATATTCATGGGAGTTCACCCTCTTTATGGATTTATTTATCAATATGGATGTGACGCAAACTTACTGCACCCCCCAGGGGTCCTGGACCAGACCCCTGATCCAACACCTGTGAAAAGTACCACACACATAAACCTTTATAAAAATACCAAAAAGCAGCAACACCCCTCCTAGAGAAAGATAAATAAGTGAAACTATTTTAAACCACCTTTAAAATACCTTGTGGTATTTTAGAATGATTAAATGCCTAATTGAATGGAGTAAAATATTTGAATATTTAAGTTACTGAATATTTAAGTTAATAGTCAAGTTAAGTTTATAGTCAAGTTAAATGTATAGTTAAGTTCCAATTGAATCCACAACCCTTCTCTGGTTGTTTTTCAGAATGACTGAAAGGTACAAAACACTCATATTAAACAGGAAAAGCCAACACCCTTAATTTAAACATTTCTATCTAGCAGGCCTTCGGTTCTTGAGCTTGCGGTGGGAGCCCTTGTTCGTCCACAAGGGTCCTTTTGTGCTCAGCGGGATTCGGCCCGCGGAGTTATCTTCATGTAAAGTCCTCAGAACCGTATCAGTTTGATTAAACATTCTAAATGACGTGTGTGTATTGGGACAAAACTAAAATCAGTTTGACGCGTCTTCTGTTCTTCACGGTCAGGGCTGGTAATCTTCCGTCCTTACCCGATCCACCCGACCGACTTCAGGCAGAGCGGAGCCTTCTTCTCCGATGTTTGCTACTGCCTTTTTCCAACCAGAACAAAGGGGCAAAGAATGAGCTCCCACGAAGGTCCTGTCACCTCCTCCAGGTGTAGTGGGGAGCTGTCTTCAGATCATCCTCCATGTGGACCAGCGATCGATTCCTCTCCTCTGCAGGGATGCCCTGGTGGGGTCGTACAGGTGCCACTCTCCTTCTGGGGACCGATGACATATGATGTTCTGTCCACCACCTGGTGGGGTCTTGTCCTGTCCCTCTTTTCAGCAGGACTTGTCACGATCCTCAGTGTTGGAACCCAATTGCAGAGAGGCGAGCGAGGCAGGAGTTCAAAAACAAAAACAATTTATTTTTAATAACAAAACAAAAGGCTGTCGGTGCAGCAAAACTTACTTGGGCAGACAGGATCAGAAACAAGGCAGAGCAGATCATCAGGGGGGACAAAAAACAGACAAGACAGAAGAGGACTGAGATGTCTGTGAACACAGAACAATCACTGGACAAGGAGTGAAGGAGAGAAAGGCTTTTTATATAACAGAGGGAGAGTGAGTAATGAGAGCACCTGGGCAGGTGGCTGATGAGGAACAGGTGTGAATGATAAAGACTGAGTGGAGAGGCAGACTGAGGAGTGAGTGGAAAATAACAGAATCAGATAAACAGAAAATCACACACAGAGCAGAACGACAAAAGCATAAAGAGCAGACAGAGACAGAACCTGTCAAACAGAACTCAGAATGTAATTAAAGTGACACATTTACAAAGCACCTTGAAAAGGAAGGAAATGATTTAGTTTGTGGGATAACAGGACCAGATACACAAAAACAGAAAACACACAAAGAGCAGAGGCTTAGGCATATGGGGGGGCAGCGGGGGCCGCTGACCGTGACATA
>NW_023628035.1:0-2345 GCF_014905685.2 Nematolebias whitei | reverse complement strand
ACTCTGCAGGTGTAAGAGACGCTGCAGGTGTAAGAGACTCCACAGGTATAAGAGACACTTCAGGTGTAAGAGACTCTGCAGGTGTAAGAGACTTTGCAGGTGTAAGAGACTCTGCAGGTGTAAGAGACTCTGCAGGTGTAAGAGATGCTGCAGGTGTAAGAGACGCTGCAGGTGTAAGAGACTCTGCAGGTGTAAGAGACTCTGCAGGTGTAAGACACTTTGCAGGTGTAAGAGACTCTGCAGGTGTAAGAGACTCTGCAGGTGTAAGAAACTCTGAGATGTAAGAGACTCTGCAGATGTAAGAGACTCTGCAGGTGTAAGAGACTCTGCAGGTGTAAGACACTTTGCAGGTGCAAGAGACTCTGCAGGTGTAAGAGACTCTGCAAGTGTAAGAGACTCTGCAGGTTTAAGAGACTCTGCAGGTGTTAGAGACGCTGCAGGTGTAAGACACTTTGCAGGTGCAAGAGACACTGCAGGTGTAAGAGACTCTGCAGGTGCAAGAGACTCTGCAGGTGTAAGAGACTCTGCAGGTGTAAGAAACTTTGCAGGTGCAAGAGACTCTGTGAGTTCAGGTGCATTAAAGTTGAAATATTTTTAAAACAGCTGAATTTACACAAACTTGATGTGAAACATGCTTCAAGTGGAATTAAAGTCAGAGTCAGAGTCAGAGAGTCAGAGTTTCTTTATTGTCATTCGCACCTCATGTGGTACATGTGGTGGAGCGAAATTATGTACACAGGGTCCCAGTTACATCCAACAATAAAATGTCTAAGAAAAACAGTAATAACATCAAAGATATGAACTAAGAAAAACATCGACTAAATATACACTAAGCACTCATAACATAAAACATTGAACATCAGCACAAACATGAACATGAGTCTGTGAGCAGATGTGCACACATGAACACATCAACATTGAAACAGATCAGCAGCAACATGAAACAGATCAGCAGCAACATGATATGGTTTTTCACAGTGATTATTCTGGTTAGAGATTCATGAGTCTAACAGCCTCAGGGTAGAAGCTGTTCCTCAGTCTAGTGGTTCTACACTTAATGCTCCTCCACCTCCTTCCTGAGGGGAGTGGGGCAAAAAGTGTGTGTGCTGGGTGAGTGGGGTCCTTCATGATGCAGGTGGCCCTCTTCCTGCATCTGGAGGTGTAGATGTCTGTGATGGTGGGGAGACTGACTCCAACATCTTCTGTGCAGCCTTCACCACTCTCTGCAAAGCTTTTCTTTCTGCAGCTGTGCAGCCTCCATGCCACACGTTGATGCTGGAGCACAGGATGCTCTCCACTGCACACCTGTAGAAGGAGGTGAGGACTGAGCTTCCCAGACCAGCTCGTCTCAGCTGTCTGAGGAAGTAGAGTCTCTGGTGATCTTTCTTCATCAGGCTGGTGGTGTTGTTGCTCCAGCTGAGGTTGTTGTTCAGGTGCACACCCAAGTACTTGTAGCTGGAGACCACTTCCACCGCAGATCCTCTTATGTTCAGGGGGGTGTAGATGTTTTTGTTCCTTCTGAAGTCCACAATCATCTCCTTTGTCTTCTTCACATTGATGTGAAGGTTATTCTCTCTGCACCAGCTCTCCAGGTGTTCCACCTCTTGCCTGTAGCTGGACTCATCATTGTTTGTAATGCATCCCACCACCGCTGTATCATCTGCAAACTTTACAATGTGACAGCCTGGATGGGTAGCTGCACAATCATACGTGAGCACCGGTGCGTGAGCACCTCACCGCACCAGACTCACCTCACCACCGGATGAAGAGCATCTCAGCGTGACCTCAGCAGAAGTAAGGAGTACCTTCAGGAGGATTAATCCGCACAAAGCAACTGGCCCAGACAACATCCCCGGAAAAGTGTTGAAGGAATGTGCTGATCAGCTCTGCGAGGTGCTGGCAGACATCTTTAACACCTCACTTACCCTGGAGACAGTTCCCACCTGCCTTAAGACTGCCACCATCATCCCAGTCCCAAAAAGCTCTACAGTGACTGGTCTGAATGACTATCGGCCAGTGGCCCTCACCCCGATAGTCGCTAAATGCTTTGAAAAACTGGTCATGACTCGCATCAAAACAACCATCAACATCAAGGAGGACCCTCATCAGTATGCATACCGTGAGAACCGATCAACAGAGGATGCAATCTCCTCTGTGGTCCACACTGCGCTCAACCACCTGGAGCAGAAAAACTCTTACGTCCGTATGCTCTTTGTGGACTTCACATCCGCCTTCAACACCATGATCCCCCAAACCCTGATGGACAAACTATCCACACTAGGACTAAGCCCCTCCATCTGCAACTGGGTACTAGACTTTTTAACAAACAGACCACAGTTAGTGAG
>NW_023628034.1:0-2346 GCF_014905685.2 Nematolebias whitei | reverse complement strand
GCTCTGTTTGTGCCGGGGGACTGGATCTTTGGGATGAACCAGTCTTTGCCGTAATGTATTTTGGGGTTTAAAAGCCACTGGGACGTTATGTTTAGAAAATAAACGTCTCAGTTTCTCTGATACTCCCTCAACATATGGAATGACCACTGGTCTGGGTCTGGGTTCCTCCTTTTCACCTGTTGGCTGACTGGAGTCCTGTTTGGGTTTCTTCTTTCAGGAAGGCCCAGTTAGGATATCCACATTGCTCTAGAGCATGTCTTGTGTAGGATTTCTCCTTCTGCCTGGCTCCTGAGCTAGTGGGGATGCTGTCTGCTCTGTGGTACAGAGTCCTGATGACTCCTAACTTGTGCTCCAAAGGGTGATGGGAGTCAAACTGCAAATACTGGTCTGTGTGGGTGGGTTTGCGGTACACCTCGGTTTGCAAATGTCCTCTATCAGAGACTGAGACCTCACAGTCCAAGAAAGCCAACCTGCCATTTTTTACATCTTCTCGTGTGAACTTGATGTATTTATCCACAGAGTTGATGTGGTCAGTAAAATGTTGGACTTCCTGAGATTTGATTTTAACCCAGGTGTCGTCAACATACCTGAACCAATGACTTGGTGGTGTCCCTGAAAAGGACGTCAAGGCTCTCTTTTCTACCTCCTCCATGTACAGGTTGGCAACAACAGGAGAAACTGGAGACCCCATAGCACACCCATGTTTCTGCCTATAATATTGCTCCCCATATGTGAAGTAAGTTGACTGCAGGCACAGTTTCAAGAGTTGACACAGTTGTTCTGTGGAAAGCGTGATCTTGTTGCTCAGAGTGGTGTCTGATTTTAATTTTAAACGGACCACCTCTACTGTATCATCAACAGGAATGCACATAAAGAGTGATGTGACATCAAAAGAGACCATTGTTTCATCAGTCTCCATGATGACATCCCTCACCTTATCCACAAAGTCCATGGTGTTCTGTATGTGGTGTTCTGAGCTGCCAACTAAACGGATAAGTACAGACGCCAGATATTTGGAAACATTGTAAGTGACAGAGTTAATCATGCTAAAGATTGGTCTTAAAGGTACACCTTGTTTGTGGATTTTAGGTAAACCATACAGACTAGGTGTGGCCTCCCCTGGGTACAGTCTGTGGTACAGAAAACGGTCAATAGCCTTGTCCTGCTCCAAAATTTTCAGGCAATCTATTAACTTCTTCTTGTAACCACTTCCTGGATCTCTTTTCAGAGGTTCATAAGTGGTTAAGTCACTAAGGAGTGTCATAACCTTCTCATGATAGTCTTTCTGGTTCAAAATCACTGTGCACCTTCCTTTGTCTGCTGGGAGAATGATGATGTTTTTGTCCTTGCTAAGAGTTGGTGAGTGCATCCCTCTCCTTTCTACTGATGTTGGAAGGTGGTGGTTTGGCATTGCTGAGGCAGGCTGAAACTTTGATTCTGAGCTGTTCTGCTTCAGCCTCTTTAATTTTGTTGTGGCGGATGGCTGATTCTGTGGCTGTGATCATCTCCACCAGAGGAATTCTACTTGGTGCAACCGCAAAGTTCAGTCCCCTGGCAAGAATCTCTGTCTCTGGCTGGGTAAGCTGTCTGTCAGATAAATTCTTCACCCACTTTTCTGTCTCCCTGGCATGTAATTGACTACTGGAGTGTTGTCCTACACTGAATGTGTTGTTATTGCAATAGTGATGGTGTTGACGAGCTATTAGTACGTTAAACTTGTTTTGTTGTCGAGTCTTGAACTTGACATGCTGTGATAAGCGTGGCTGATCTGTACAGTCCAACACTTGCTGAAGTGTGGTCTGATCTAGACACATAGTTAGTTTCTGTTTAATGTGCTCTTCTTTGGCCTTCAAGGCCTCAATAGTAAAATTGGTCTGTCTCACCCGTTCATTCAGCAGCTGGGTCTGTGCCTTCTGAAGGATCTTGCTTGCCTGGTGCCCACTGACCGAAGATTTTAGTTCCAGGCTCTTGGGAATGATGCCATTTTGTCGACATCTGAGGTTGAATCGCAAATGGTTCCTGTAGTCTGCCCTCTTCCTTGCTGTTTTCTCAAACTCTCTAACTAGTTTGAGGCAATCCTGGCCAAAGTGGTTCAAAATATCCTGATGCATGCTCAATAATCCAGGTAGAAAAATCTAAAAAAGTTAAATCTGGTCCTCTGGACATTCAAAAAAAAACAAAAAAAAAAACAAAGCAAATCAACAAAAAAATGTAGAAACGTTTCGTCTCTCATCCGAGAGACTTCCTCAGTCTGAGGTGCTGTATTCAGCTCAGTCTCTTAAATAGCACCTTCTCAGAGTGGATCAACCAGTTTGCTGCTGACAACCAAAACCAGCTGATCACATG
>NW_023628033.1:1090-2346 GCF_014905685.2 Nematolebias whitei | reverse complement strand
CCAAACAGGATGGGACGAGCCTGCCCTCCAAGGTATTTTCTTAAACGCATTATCTGATTTTCTCAAAGACCAGATGGCCACGCGAGACGAGCCCGAGACTTTCGACAAGTTAATAGACCTTGCCATCTTCATCGATGACCGTTTCTGGGAAAGGAGGAGAGAGGCAAACTACAATTCCCATCGACCCCCGACTTCCGGGTTTACGACTTCTCTAGGTGAGCCCAAATCCGCACCGTTGTACTATGTTTCCCAGAAGCCTCCCATTTCCGGGTTCACGACCCCTCGCCACGAGTCCGCTTCACCCAAGCAGTCCCCCTTGAACTACAACTCCCAGTCTTCCATGCTTCCTGGTTTCAACCAATCATCTTCTTTTCCTCCACGGGATCGCTCCCCCGAGCCCATGCAGGTGGGGCGCGCACGGCTGACTACTGCAGAGAGACAGCGGCGTGTATCCGCCCGTCTCTGAATTCATTGTGGTAACCCCGGTCATTTTCTGCCACACTGTCCATTTCGGGGAAATGAGAACTTCCACCAGTAAAGCGGGAGTTACTGGTGGGAACGTCTGCGTTAACCTCCCCATTCAAACTATTACTTCCCATGGTCATTCAGACACCTGACCATCGGTTTTCGTTTTCTGCTCTCATCGACTCGGGTGCTGAACAAAACCTGATCAGCGCTGATTTAGTTAAAGAACATTCTTTGCCCACTCGTGAGATTCCTCCGATTTCTGTCGCCGGCCTAACCCGAGACACTTTGACTCGTATAAACCTTAAGACTACAGATTTGCATGTCATAATCTCAGGAAATCATCACGAGATGACCGATTTCTTCGTTTTTAACTCTCGTACGCCCCAAATAATTTTAGGTTTCCCCTGGCTCCGAAACCATAACCCAGTTATTAATTGGGAGCGCGGCTGCGTTGACAAATGGAGCAACAAGTGTCTCAGTAACTGTCTTCGCTCCACCATTAAAGAGTTCCCTCGGAACACGCCTCCTCTAGAGGAGATCAACCTCACCTCTGTTCCTGATGAATACCGCGACCTAGCGGCAGTCTTTAGCAAGCAACGCGCCTCGTCTCTTCCTCCTCATCGTC
Source organism: Nematolebias whitei (assembly GCF_014905685.2). Classification (NCBI taxonomy): domain Eukaryota; kingdom Metazoa; phylum Chordata; class Actinopteri; order Cyprinodontiformes; family Rivulidae; genus Nematolebias; species Nematolebias whitei. Next base: position 1,253 of record NW_023628033.1, on the reverse strand, counting down.
CCTATGACTGCTCAATTGACTTATTACCTGGCGCCCCCTTGCCGTCAAGTAGACTATAATTTTCTGGTCCCGAAAGGGAGTCTATGTCCAATTATATCAATGAATTCCTTGCCTCAGGTATTATTAGACCCTCGATCTCCGCTTTGGGAGCCGGTTTCTTTTT
>NW_023628033.1:0-990 GCF_014905685.2 Nematolebias whitei | reverse complement strand
ACTCGTGAGATTCCTCCGATTTCTGTCGCCGGCCTAACCGGAGACACTTTGACTCGTATAAACCTTAAGACTACAGATTTGCATGTCATAATCTCAGGAAATCATCACGAGATGACCGATTTCTTCGTGTTTAACTCTCGTACGCCCCAAATAATTTTAGGTTTCCCCTGGCTCCGAAACCATAACCCAGTTATTAATTGGGAGCGCGGCTGCGTTGACAAATGGAGCAACAAGTGTCTCAGTAACTGTCTTCGCTCCACCATTAAAGAGTTCCCTCGGAACACGCCTCCTCTAGAGGAGATCAACCTCACCTCTGTTCCTGATGAATACCGCGACCTAGCAGCAGTCTTTAGCAAGCAACGCGCCTTGTCTCTTCCTCCTCATCGTCCCTATGACTGCTCGATTGACTTATTACCTGGCGCCCCCTTGCCGTCAAGTAGACTATAATCTTTCTGGTCCCGAAAGGGAGTCTATGTCCAATTATATCAATGAATTCCTTGCCTCAGGTATTATTAGACCCTCGATCTCCGCTTTGGGAGCCGGTTTCTTTTTGGTTTCTAAAAAAGATAAAACTCTCAAGCCATGTATTGATTACCGCGGATTAAACAACATAACTGTTAAAAATAAGTATCCGCTCCCCCTCATTGACTCGCTGCAGGAACAATTACAGTCGGCTTCTTGCTTCACTAAACTCGACTTAAGAAATGCTTACCACCTCGTGTGTATTAAGGAGGGCGACGAGTGGAAGACAGCTTTTCGCACTCCTTTGGGTCATTTTGAATATTTAGTTATGCCTTTTGGGTTGACCAATGCCCCCGCGGTTTTTCAGGCGCTCGTCAATGACGTCCTGCGCGACCTTATTGGTAATTTTGTTTTTGTCTACCTCGACGATATTCTTATCTTTTCTCACGACCCCTCTCAGCACACGGCTCACGTCTGCACGGTTCTTCAGCGGCTGCTGGAGAATCAGTTGTTCGTTAAGGCAGAGAA
>NW_023628032.1:0-2346 GCF_014905685.2 Nematolebias whitei | reverse complement strand
GGGGGGTCACTGTATGTGGTTGCTGGTGGGGATCTTCCGGTTCTCCCCTGTGGTCCGTTCTGGGGGGGTGGATGAGTGGTTCGTCCTGTGTGGGTGGCTCTGGGGGCTCCGCGGTCGGGGTCCCTCCTGGGGTCTTGGGCTCTGGTCCCCCCTTTTTCGTCTGCCTCTGGTCTTGGGGGTCGGGTCTCTGCTGCTTCACAGTTACTAATAAATGTTCTATTAGAGAAGCCTTATACACTTATGCATGCTCACAACCACACACAAATAGAAACAGGGATGCTTATGTAGGCTGTATATGTAGATATATAGATATGTATGTGAGTGTATATTCATGTGTATGTATGTATGTATGTATATAGGCGTAGGTATGGGTATATATATTTATGGAAACTTACTGCAAAGCCATGAATATTTTAAGTTCTTTATACATATGTATTTTGTTGCTGTGTTTTGTCATGTTCTTTGCAGGTGAACAGACAGTGGCCGGGTGTTTTGATGTGTGCTCTCTTTGTGTATATTTCTTATATTTTGGAGTCTTACTTTGTCTTTTCTTTCTTTCTATCCTATTAAAAAATAAAAAAATAAAAAAAAATAAAAATAAAATAAAAACCTACACTAGATAGTCACTATAATAAATATTTCATAATAATGGTGTGGAGAGGATGGCTGTAAGGGGAGAAGGGAGGCCATCTAAAAAAAGAAAAAAAAAAAGAAAGCTGTAGATCACGATCTGATGAAGCCAATAAGACCACATCATCTGCAAAAAGCAGTGACGCAATCCTAAGGCCACCAAAACGGATCCCCTCAACACCTTGGCTGTGCCTAGAAATTCTGTCCATAAAAGTTATGAACAGAATCGGTGACAAAGGGCAACCTTAGCGGAGTCAATACCCAGAGTCCCCAGGCTCCGCTTCCTCAGTGGAAGACGTGCCGGTGGGATTGAGGAGGTCTTCAAAGTATTCCGCCCACCGACCTACAACATCCCGAGTTGAGGTCAGCAGCACACCACCCCCACTATAAACAGTGTTGGTGGCGTACCGCTTTCTCCCCCTGAGACGCAGGATGATGGACCAGAATCGTCTCGAAGCCGTGCGGAAGTCGTTCTCCATGGCCTCTCCGAACTCCTCCCATGCCCGAGTTTTTGCCTCAGCAACCACCCGAGCCGCATGTCGCTTGGACTGCCGGTACCCATCAGCTGCTTCCAGGGTCCCACAGGCCAAAAAGTCCCGATAGGACTCCTTCTTCAGCCTGACAGCATCCCTCACCGACGGTGTCCACCATCGGGTTCGAGGGTTGCCGCCGCGACAGGCACCGACAACCTTGCGGCCGCAGCTCTGGTAAGCCGCCTCGACAATAGAGGCACGAAACGTGGTCCACTCAGACTCAATGTCCCCCACCTCCCTCGGAACATGTTCAAAGTTCTCCCGGAGGTGGGAGTTGAAACTCTGTCTCACAGGAGACTCTGCCAGACGTTCCCAGCAAACCCTCACAATACGTTTGGGTCTGCCAGGTCTGACCGGCATCCTCCAACACCATCGGAGCCAACTCACCACCAGGTTGTGATCAGTTGACAGCTCCGCCCCTCTCTTCACCCGAGTGTCCAAGACATGTGGCCGCAGATCAGATGAGACGATGACAAAGTCGATCATCGAACTGCAGCCTAGGGTGTCCTGGTGCCAAGATCACATATGGACACCCTTATGCTTGAACAAGGTGTTCGTTATTGACAATCCATGACGAGCACAGAAGTCCAACAACAGAACACCACTCTGGTTCAGATCAGGGGGGCCGTTCCTCCCAACCACACCCCTCCAGGTCTCACTGTCATTGCCCACATGAGCATTGAAGTCCCCCAGCAGAACAAGGGAGTCCCCAGAAGTTGCATTTTCCAGTACCCCCTCCAAGGACTCCAGAAAGGGTGGATAATCTGAAGTGCCGTTTGGTGCATAAGCACAAATGACAGTCAGAACCCGTCCCCCCACACGTAGGCGGAGGGTGGCCACCCTCTCTTTCACCGGGGTGAACCCCAATACTCAGGCACCAAGTTGGGGGGCAATAAGTATGCCCACGCCTGCTCGGCGCCTCTCACCAGGGGCAACTCCAGAGTGGAAGAGTGTCTAGCCCCTCTCAAGGAAACTGGTTCCAGAGCCCAAGCCATGCGTAGAGGTGAGTCCGACTATTTCTAGCCAGAACCTCTCAGCCTCACACACCAGCTCAGGCTCCTTCCCCACCAGTGAGGTGACATTCCACGTCCCAATAGCCAGCTTCTGTAGCCGAGGATCAGACCGCCAGGGTCTCCGCCCTCGGCCACCACCCATCCCACATTGCACCCGACTCTGATATATA
>NW_023628031.1:0-2347 GCF_014905685.2 Nematolebias whitei | reverse complement strand
CAATTTCGGATTTGCAAAAAATCTCAAAATATGTTCAACGCTTTATTCCTGGGCCTATGGGTTCTACAGGTACGAAGGCGTATCTCAATTACCTAAATTTCAGACTGAGTGGTTATCCTAATGCTACGGTTGAGGATAAAATCAGTCTGATAAGGCTCACTTCGGACAGAGAGGTGTTCACCTTCATCGAGCGTCAACCTGATGCCACGAGAAGGGATTACAACCTTCTGTGTGAAGCTTTGATCAGGGAATACGACCCCTGCACAGGACCTGCTGGCTTCCCAGCTGCAGACAAGGTCACGCAAGGGAAGCATGAACATCCAAAGGTTTATTACAAAAGAATCTTCCAAGCTTATTTTGGTTACAGAAATGAAACCGGAATGGAGGAAGAAGAAGGTTTTAAATTTGTTTTCAGCAAAAATCTCCACACTGACATTAAAACGTCAGTACAGATGATGGCTAATTTCAAAGAAAAATCCATCAATGAGATTAAACAGTGTGCTGTGAATGTGTTTGAGGCCTGTTCTCATGTTAAGACGCCCATAGAGGTGTTTCCTGGTGTAAAGGTTAAACCCCATTCGCTAGAACTGGAAGGACGGCGTGCATCGCCTCCTCCTCCTAAGAAAGGCGAGAAAAAGCAGTCTTTTCAAACTAACAAACCGCGTCATGAAGGTGCACGCTGGGACAAAAAAGTTCCTCTTTCAGAGGATGAATGTGATTATCGTAAATGGGGTGTGCGTAGGACGCAGCGATATGGGAACCAAGGTGACCCATATTATCAGGGAAAGTCCGAAAAGGAACCCCCAAGACGTACCTAACCCTCTCCCACCTCGGACGAAACGAACCGAGGCGAAAAAAATCACAAAGGTTCCAGAAACAAAGCCCTACACCTCTGAGCTCGGAAGAGACAGAGAAACTTCGCAGGTTGTTAGAAACTTTGAAACACACTGACACGGGAAACCAACCTGGATTACTGTGTAGTGATGTAATCGCTATTAAATCTGAGGGCGCGAATGACAACGTCACAGATGTCAGTGGAACCCACCAAGACGTTGTTGTTGCCTCCAACAACCCCTCATCGGATGAAGGAGGGTTGAACTCACACACAAACGATGACGAGTCATCGCAAACTGAACACTCAGAAAAAGCTACTGCTGTGCTAACGGTTCAGACAAACCAAGATTACACAGACAAGGCTGAACGTGTAAAGAAACGTCAGAAAAAACCTAAGAGGTTTCTGTGTAACTTTATCAGAAGGGGGGTCGCCAAGAAGGCATACCTGTCAGTTACGCTCGAAGGGGTCCTCACACATGAAGCAGTACTGGACGGTGGGGCGGACATAACAATTATGTCAGCTAAACTGTTCGAGGAGCTGAGGACAGCCGCTGCCAGTGTTAACAGGGTAATACCTCTCACAGAATGTGCTATAGAAATGCAGGGGCTCTCAGAGAAGAGGACAACCCTGACAGCTATAGCAATGGTTCACATGCAGATTGGCAGAATGACACTATACCACCCGGTACACGTGTCTAGTGTTGACTCATTCCCATTTTTGGTTGGCCAGGATTTTATAAATCGCTTCGACGCGATTATAGATTATGGTGATTAAACGATGTGGGCCAAGGTGAGCAAACCACTGTCAATACAAATGCCTCCGGAGTGTAACACAGACTGCCTAACAGCAGGTACCGCAGATGGCGCAAAGGACTCCTCAGCCGAGGACACGAGCCCGGTGAGTATTCCTCTTAAATCATGTGAAACCAAAGGGACCCACCCGGTGGTCCAAACTCTGACCCAACAAGACAGCCTCCTCTGTGAGCTGGAGCAGTCAGAGTCCACCAAACACTACCTGCCACTGGTAGTTAAAGGTGTAGAGATCCAAGGATCCCACACCAACGATGCTGTTCTGTCTCTGTGGACAGATAAATCAGCAATTGACCGAGCTTTCTATGAAAACTTGGTTCACAAACACGTGGGTCTAGAACTAATTAAAAAAGCTTTCCGCTTTCCATTAGTTCCCAATAGTTCACAGGTAATGACCGCGGAAGGAGTAATTAACCTAAAACTAAACTGGAACCAACGAGAACTGGTTCACCCGTTTCTCGCGATCCAAAACTTACCACATGCAACCTACATAGGCTCTGACATTTTGGTAAGGTTGGGTGTCCATGTGGACACCATCAACAAGGTGCTGTGGTCCGTAAAACCAGCCACAAAGGATCCTCCTGTGCTAGACACAGCAAACCTTAAGGCTGGGCAGACCATTCCAGAGGCCTGCCAGGTTGCTAGCAACCAAACCACCACAGTACCACCTCAGGTGATTAACCTAATGGTGCGAATCCACATC
>NW_023628030.1:0-2347 GCF_014905685.2 Nematolebias whitei | reverse complement strand
AGCATCAATGTGTGTCATGGAGGCTGCACAGCTGCAGAAAGAAAAGCTTTGCAGAGAGTGGTGAAGGCTGCACAGAAGATGTTGGAGTTAGTCTCCCCACCATCACAGACATCTACACCTCCTGATGCAGGAAGAGGGCCACCTGCATCATGAAGGACCACACTCACCCAGCACACACACTTTTTGTCCCGCTCCCCTCAGGAAGGAGGTTGAGGAGCATTAAGTGTAGAACCACTAGACTGAGGAACAGCTTCTACCTGTCGCTGTTAACCAGAAAAATCACTGTAATACCACTTTAATTGGTGATATGTCACTTTATCTGGGCTGCTGATTATCCATGCTGCTGATTTCTTACCTTAAGCTGCTGCATTCTATATTCATACTCATCTGTTCACAACAGACTCATGTTCAGGCTGCTGTTTATTTCACCGTATTAGATCCTTGTATACTGTTTCTGTTTTACACTTTATATTTTTGCTAATTTTGGATGTTACTGGGACCTTGAGTACACAATTTTGTTCCACCTCATGTACCACATGTGTTGCAAATGACAATAAATAACCTTGAAACTTGAATACACACTCACACACACACACACACGTAGCGTCCATCCTTCCAAGAAATTTAAGACAAATGTCCTCAGAGACACTACGTCTACTCTACCCCCTCCTTTGCTGCTAATCTAGGACAGATACTGGCATCCTGCTCTGTCACAGGAAGTTTCTTCGTTAACCTTTTGTGTGTGTGTTAAAATCTACAGTTGGGACCACCCTGACATGTTACATGATTCTGGACTCCCTTTGTGTAATTCACCTTCTATGTTGAGTCACCAGACTTTGAGACTCCTGAAGAAGGGTCTTGATCAAAGAGCTTCACTTGGCCTTATCAACAGAGACTGGTCGCCATGACAGTAAAGGAAGTTAACCCCCCAGTTGAAGTTCTGATTCAAAGAAACCCATTTTGTTTGTATCAGCATGGTGTCACACATCCTTAACAAAGGGTCATTGTATTATTTTCTCTGAAGAACTTTGAGAAGGGAGATTTTAAATACATTAATCATACAGTGGGATACTCCTACTGTAAGAAGCCCTCTGATTGGTTAAAAGTTAAGGTGCCCGTCTTCCTGGTGCCAGGTATACAATTCAATTCAAAAATACTTTATTAATCCCAGAGGGAAATTATTTGTCGATGTAACTCGTTATCTTCATTTCATTAAGAGATATTATAGATACTGATGGCTGTAGGCAGGAAGGATCTCTTGTAAAGGTCCATCCCACAGTGGATCCTAAGAAACTGGCTGCACATGCCGTCCAATCCGTCCACCCAGGCTCGGCTGGCCTCTCGGTTCCCCCGGGCTGTAGGACCGCCCGAATGCTGGGCAGAACTCCTCCCAGAGCGATGGCCACGCCTCCCAGCAGTCTGCTGAACTCCTCGTCACTGCGGACAGCCAACTGTAGGTGCCGAGGGACGATCCTGTCCTTCCGCTGTCATGAGCCTTGTTTCCTGCTAGTTCCAGGATCTCAGTGGTCAGGCACTCGAGCACAGCTGGCAGGTAGATGAGAATGCGTCCAAAGAACATCCTTTCAACTCATTTGAGATTTGGAGCTGTAGTTGAGATGTTATTTGAGCTTTTGAGTTGTTAATCAGCTGCTGTTGGTTGTAGAAAACTTCCTTGTTGCCATGGTTACACAACATAACAAATGTCCAAAACTAAAAAAGTTTCAGTAAAAATCCTTCCAGCTGCACAGCATCTGATACCAGAGGAAACAATCATCCAAAAAAATTGTGATTTACATCCAGAAAAAGAGGAATTAAAGTTTCCAAAAGCAAAATCTCAGAATGAAAGGAACAGAGCTGCTCAGACATGCAACCACCTTGAGCGGCTCAATTCTAGAACAATACTGAACACCAAGGGAGTTGCGAGATGGCAGCCGATTAGGAAAGTTGGCTTGGGATCATCAGCGGAGCTGAGCAGATGGAATGAGTTGTTGGAGAGTTGATGAGACACTCTGAGAAACAACAGCCATATGATGGAAGACGTGTCCAGCTGAAAGATGGTGGACATCCTGAAAAATCTCAAACACCCTGGAGCTAAAGGTACGAGCCGAACAAACCGCAGTCCTGAGAAACAAAATCTTTCTTGGGACAGTGGGCCACCATCTTCCTTCATGCATCCGCTGTGGTAATGAGAGATGAACATCTTCCTTCTGATGAGAGGACCACGAAACAGTGCAACTAATTTTGTTTAGATAATTTAATTCATGAATCTGAGATAAACTTACCTAAATTTTAACATTAAGAGCTAGACCGTAGTCCAATATCAGAATATACCAGAAGTCCAATATCC
>NW_023628029.1:0-2348 GCF_014905685.2 Nematolebias whitei | reverse complement strand
TCGTGTCCTCGGCTGAGGAGTCCTTTGTGCCTTCCGCGGTACCTGCTGTTGGGCAGTCTGTGTCACACTCCGGAGGCGTATCTATTGGCAGTGGTTTGCTCACTGTTGTCCACATTGTTTGATCACCATAATCTATAATCGCTTCAAAGCGATTTATAAAGTCCTGGCCGACCAAAAATGGGAATGAGTCAACACGAGACACGTGTACTGGATGGTACAGTGTCATTTTGCCAATCTGCATGTGAACCATTGCTATAGCTGTCAGGGTTGTTCTCTTCTCTGAGAGACCCTGCATTTCTATAGCACAATCAGATAGAGGTATTATCCTGTTAACATCGGCAGCGGCTGTCCTCAGCTCCTCGAACAGTTTAGCTGACATGATTGTTATGTCTGCCCCACCGTCCAGAAGTGCTTCGTGTGTGAGGACACCTTCGAGTGTTACTGACAGATACGCCTTTTTGGCGGCCCCCTTTCTGATAAAGTTACACAGAAACCTCTTGGGTTTTTTCTGACGCTTCTTCATGCGTTCAGAAGTGCTTGTGTAATCTTGGTTTGTCTGAACAGTCAGCACAGCTGTAGCTGTTTCTGCGTGTTCAGCTTGCGATGACTCGTCATCGTTTGTGTGTGTGTTTACCCCCCCTTCATCCGATGAGGGGTTGTTTGAGGCAACAACAGCAACGTCTTGGTGTGTTTCACCGACATCTGTAGTGTTGTCATTCGCGCCCAGAGATGTAATAGTGAGTACCTCACTGCATAGTGCTTTTGGTCGGCTTCCCTTGTCAGTGTGTTTCAAATCTTCTAACATTTCGCGCAATTTTTCTGTCTCTTCCGAGCTCAGAGGTGGAGGGCCTTTTTTCTGGAACTTTTGTGATTTTTTCGCCTCGGGACGTTTCGTCCGAGGTGGGAGGCGGCTAGGTACGTCTTTTTGGGGTTCCTTTCCGGACGTCCCCTGATAATATGGGTCCTCTCGGTTCCCATATTTTTGCGTCCTCCGCTGGTCCCATTTACGATAATCACGTTCGTCCTCTGAAGGAGGAGCCTTTTTGTCCCAGCGTGCACCTTCATGATCCGGTTTGTTAGTCTGAAAATACTGCCTTTTCTCGCCTTTTTTAGGAGGGGGTGGCGATGAACGCCTTCCTTCTAGTTCTAGGGAGTGGGGTTTAACCTTTATACCAGGGAACACTTCTATGGGCGTCTTGGCATGAGAACGTGCCTCAAACACATTCACAGCGCACTGTTTAATCTCACTGATGGATTTTTCTCTGAAATTTGCCATCATTTGCACTGACGTTTGTATGTCAGTGTGGAGATTTTTGCTGAAAACAAATTTAAAACCTTCTTCTTCCTCCATCCCGGTTTCATTTCTGTTACCGAAATAAGCTTGGAAGATTCTTTTGTAATAAACTTTTGGATGTTCAGCTTTACCCTGCGTGACCTTTTCTGCGGCTGGGTATCCAGCTGGTCCTGTGCAGGAGTCGTACTCTTTGATCAAAGCTTCACACAGAAGGTTGTAATCCCTTCTCGTTGCATCAGGTAGACGCTCGATGAAGGTAAACACCTCTCTGTCCGAAGTGAGCCGTATCAGACTGATCTTATCCTCTACCGTAGCATTAGGATAAGATCTCAATCTGAACTCCAGATCTCTGAGGTACGCTTTTGTTCCAGATGAGCCCATCGGTCCAGGTACAAAGCGTTGTACATATTTTGAGATTTTTTGCAAATCATCCATTGAAAGAGAAGATATCAATGGTCTCACATGCGTGATCGGTTGTGGGGGTGTTACTCTGCCCGTTTGTGTAGGTGTTTGGATGGGTCTAAAAGCACTGGGTGAGTAAAAAGGTCGTTGAGGTTTTGGTGTATTACCCCGACTCTGTTCAGGGTCTGGTTTGGATTCCAGATCACCTAGCCCAACTTCATTACCTTTATCTGTTGCTGCTTTTAGTTTCTCCTCACATTTTCTTAAATGTTCCTGGGATGTATGATAGTCACTTTCTAAACGCATATGTAGCTGTTGTAAATTGTGTTTATCTATTCTGCATTGTTCCAGCTCCATTTTTGCGAGCTGCAACTCTTTTTGTAGCTGGTCATTGTCTGAGCACGCAGCTTGATATTGACGGTCTTTTTCACTAATCTTCTCATAAGATTGTGTTTGTAATGACGCCTGCATTTCTGAGAGTTCCCTCTCATGTCTTTCAGACATCCAGACAAGGCGTTCCGACCGTTCATCCAATTCTGCTTTTAGAAGCAGAGAGATTTTTGCTAACCGTTCCTGGCTAAGCTTTTTACTCTCTGGCTCTAATATTCCTGCGGCCAGACTTTTCAGCTCTTCATGTCTTTGAATTTCATCG
>NW_023628028.1:0-2349 GCF_014905685.2 Nematolebias whitei | reverse complement strand
ACTGAGCGTAGCTGACCGACAGACTGCCTGCATGGATGGAACGAGAGGAACACATCGCTGAAGCCAGGGAGCTCGAATGTCCAACATCCAACGTAAAACTAACTTCACTGCAGTAGAGAATCAAGGCTCCAGCATAGCACGAACAATTCAAAACCAATTTGAAATGAGGAAAAAAAAGCTATTACCTGATTAATTTGTGTTTTAGAACGCTTATTGCTAGCGAATCTTTTCTGACCCAAAGTGCAGCCGTGATTGGTTCTGAATGAGGCTTTACAGCAGACAGACGCTCCCCTCTCTTCCAGGTACTGTGTACCGGCACAGAATATGTTAGTGGTACGCAGTACTGGACCACACCGGCTTACTTTCACCCCTGGTTGCGACATTACATTCTGTTGTCTGTATTGTTCTGTTGGTACAGAACCAAGTGCGAGTGAAAGGGGGTGGGCGTGACAGCAGTAACAAAAACATGTATTTGTACATGTATGTAGAAATGAGTCACGTTATTGCTTGGATTTGAATCAGTACATTTTGCATCCAGTAAAAACAAAGATGTTGACAAATAAACTGGAAAATATCTTGGCAATTTAGTGATATTTTCACAGTTGTGGTCTTGACTGGTCTTGAAATAAAAACCCGAATCCTCAATGTCCGAGACAAGACCCGAGACCAAATGCGGTCGAGTTAGAGACAAGACCAAGACCATCAAAAAGTGGTCTTGAGACCAGTCTTGAGAACTACAACACTAGCATCGAGGTGAGCCCAACGATGACTAGTCAGTATCTATCAACCTCGCGCACAAGCTCAGGCTCCTTCCCCACCAGAGAGGTCACGTTCCATGTCCCAAGAGCTAGCTTTGGTAAGCCTGGGTCAGAGCGCCACGGTCCCCGCCTTCGGCCACTGCCCATGGCATCATTTACCCGACTTGTATGGCCCCACCTGCAGGTGGTGGGTCCACAGGAAGGTAAACCCATGCTGCTCCTTCGGGCTGAGCCCGACCGAGCCCCATGGGTAGAGACCCGGTCACCAGGTGCTCGCCAATGAGCCCATCCCCCAGGCCTGGCTCCAGGGTGGGGCCCCGGTAACCCACGTCCAGGCAAGGGACACTGAGTTCCTCGTTTATTCTGTCCATAAAAGTCTTTTGTTCATGATTATCCATCCATCCATCATCTTTTACCCGCTTCTTCCATTTTTGGGTCACGGGGGTCACCGGTGCCCATTTCCAGGAATCACTGTGCGAGGGGCGGGGGACACCCAGGACAGGTCGCAAGTCCATCACAGGGACACATAGAGACAAATGAGACAAACCTAGGGACAATTTTAGAGTTACTAATCAGCCTAACATGCATGTTTTTGGTCTGTGGGAGGAAACTGGAGTACCCGGAGAGAACCCACACATGCACAGAGAGAACATGCAAACTCCACCCAGAAAGGCCCCTGGACCGGGATTTGAACCAGGGACCTGCTCGCTGAGAGGCAGCAGCTCTACCAGTTGCACCACCGTGCTGCCACGTTCATGATTATATTGTATTAAAAAGACATTTAAACAGTACCAAGAAAATTTTTTTATTTTTCATTATGACAGGATGGATTAATATTTCTAGGGGTGACCCAATACTTGCTTTTTCAGACCCAGTACAAGTACAAGGACTTCAGTTTGGGTACTTGCAGATACTGAGTATTGATACTCAGTAGTAGCTTGAATTTTTTATTTTAAATAGAAACTCATTTTCTTCAGCTTTTCTTCAATAATTTATTTCAAAACTAAATAAAAAAAAAACAGAAATGGTCCAGACTGTTTATACTTTTCTTTTTTGCAGTAGTTTACATGCAGAAAATTACAGGTTACTAAGGAAGAAATGTTATGTACTTAAACCTAAGTTGGATGTTTTTTTTAAAGTGATGATAGTTTTGTCAGTAATCCTTGATACCCCGTGTGTTTACTGAAATGATTTCCTTATCATTGGTGCTGATATACACACCCCCATGGTAACTCAAACCTTTTGACATGACAAATAAAAATTGCATCCTTATTACATGTGTTTGTGATCCACACACACCATCATTTATTGTAGGAAGCTGTTATTAGAGGCCTGGTTGTGACTTACCCTCCGGTTATCTGCAGGGCTGTGGTAGAACTGCGAGATGACCTGCTTCCTGCCGTCATTCACCTTAGATACAGACAGTTTGAACTTATCAGAGACGGGTGTGAAAGTTGTCCCATAGTCATACGATATGTAGACCTGCAGAGAGACGGGATGACAAAATAATCTGCGTTGAAACAGAGTCGTCACTAGTACAATACGGTTTTGGATTAGAATAGAATAGAAACAGCCTTTATTGTATTTATTA
>NW_023628027.1:0-2350 GCF_014905685.2 Nematolebias whitei | reverse complement strand
ACAACATTGTTTTAATGATTCAAAATGAATGGTGCAGGTGGTGCAGGTGGTGCAGGCGGTGCAGGTAGTGCAGGCGGTGCAGGCGGTGCAGGTGGTGCAGGTAGTGCAGGCGGTGCAGGCGGTGCAGGCGGTGCAGGCGGTGCAGGCGGTGCAGGTGGTGCAGGCGGTGCAGGTGGTGCAGGCGGTGCAGGTGGTGCAGGTGGTGCAGGCGGTGCAGGCGGTGCAGGCGGTGCAGGCGGTGCAGGCGGTGCAGGCGGTGCAGGCGGTACAGGCGGTGCAGGCGGTGCAGGTGGTGCAGGCGGCTCAGCGTCGTCTCCCACAATCAAAAAACTTTGAGCAGCAAACGCTTGTTTTTCTTGAAGAAAGTGAATGTTGTGTTACGTAACGATGACATTCAGCTGGAACGAAGAAAACAGCAGATTTACAGCTGCCAAAGGATTTCATTGATTTATTGGGAGAGCCGTAAAGCTCCATAGGAATGATTCTCACCCGCTGCCTTCCACACGTTTTAAAGATCACGTCATTAAGAAATTAAAGAGCTGTAAGTGCTCTGGTCAAACACTAACATTATGCATGGGATATCCATGAGATATTTTGCTAACGCTACAGATAATAACACAAAACACTTGGATGCATGAAACGGTGTCAGCATCATCACTGAACAACAAAGCTGAGCTTCACTGGAAACAAAAACTTGCAGAAAGAGCACATATTTTCAAATAATGCATCACAGACTACCCCCCCCCCCCCACACACACACACACACACACACACACACACACACTTCAGGTAGATGAGGTAAAGCAGACCGTGTCTGATTCATGAACCTCGTGTCAGAGACGAGAAGCGTCTCGGAGCCGGTGAGAAGCTGCAGTTTTTCATCTCGCGCTCTTATTTTCTTCACACTTCTCTTCTTTATTTAAGATGAGCTTTTATTGCATTTTGTCTCTTCAGGTAAACCCTTGGTGGATGCAGAATACTGATGAGCCACAGAGCTTCTCTGCAGTGTTCCCACCTCCTTTGGGGGAACCCCCCCCCCCACTTTACAACTCATGATCTGTTCCCCAAACAAGTCTTCAAAGATGACCAGAGCATTATCTTCAAGCTTTAAAGTGTCCTCAAGTTCTGATGTGTCAGGCAGGAAGTCATCTATTGTCCCTGTCACGTAACGATCGTCAGCGATCGATCGAACACTTTGTAAATTATTGATTGAAGTTCATCAGATTTGACACCCGACACCCCCGGTGGCCTGATGTATCACAACCTGAACGCCAGAGAGTGCGTTATTGGAACAGCTAGCCAAAAAACGGTTATCTAATATGTTTATTCAATTCTCTGCAATTAACCGTTAAAGCGCCACACTAATTATTTTCACGTCGACACCGGGAGTTTGACCCAACTCAGCCGCGGCTCTTTGAAGGAAAGGAAGCGCCGTGATGATGTTTCACTCAAACATTTAGCACAACAAGCCAAACTCAGCGTCTGTTTAACCCTTTCATCCTTTTGTCTCTCATTCCAGGTGTGTCCTCTTACTCTTGGCCTCTGAGGCCTAAGGAGAAGTAAATCAAGCCCAGGCCCCCATGGGACGCTCCGTTACCCAGCATGCACTGCTGCTGCTGCAGTGCTTGCTGGTCCTGCGCCCAGGAGGCGTGGCCAGCAGGAGAGGGCCCGTGCTGCTTCCTGAGTCGCCCTGCCACAAGTCCGAGCACCCACTCGTTCCACACGCAGGTGAGGGTTCAAACAGGGTGCCGTCACTGACGTGGCTCTGTGTTTGATCTTCCTGAGCTCTGTGAGTCTTCATTCTGCTCTTCATGTCCGCTCAGCCTCTCTTTTTACTTCGGAGAGAATTAGACTCGTTTAGGGGAAGTTTCTGGATCATTTCACACAAACGTTTCTCTGTTGCTAGGAGACGCAAACGCTCGCACAAATTTCTGCTCCTGTAGTAAACGAGCGACCCAACGTAAAGCCAGGGCAGACATGAACAGCAGCCCCTCGCTGCTTCGCGGTTCGTTTATCACGGACTCGCTCTACCACGGTTTTTCAAAATAAGAGTGGACATGACTCACAGCTGGCTGACTGACGGATGAGCCGCACGATCGGCGTGCAATTTTTATTTAAACTAAATTACTTTAAAATATTTAGCACCTGCTGCACCTTTGTGCAGCCCACACTGCAGGAGAAACTTCCTGCTGCAGCTGATCAGCTGTTCTCTGTGCAGAGCGGAGAAGTGGGCGTGGCCAAGAGCGCTTGCAGGTGGTTGAGAGCAGCGGAGAGCTGAAGTCATGACATGCTGTCCCTTTTAGAGCGTTTAGAAACATTGTTTAGAATATTGCAAGAGTGTGGGAAGGGT
>NW_023628026.1:0-2350 GCF_014905685.2 Nematolebias whitei | reverse complement strand
GATCTTCCACTTCCACTTCTCTACCCCAGCTCTGAAACCTCAATCTTCCACTTCCACTGCTTTCAGAGTCTCCGTGAACCTTGCAGAGCTACGATAGGCTCCGAGACCATGATCTTCCTCTTCCACTAATATTCCAGGCACCGAGACCTTGATTTTCCACTTCCACGGCTCTCCCATGTTCAGAGATCTCGATCATCTACTTCCTTTGCTCTCCCAGGCTCCGAGACCTCAATCTTCCACTTCCACAGCTCTCCCAGGCTCCGAGACCTTGATCTTCCACTTCCAGTGCTCTACCAAGCTCCAACACCTTGATCTTTTACTGATTTCCCAGGCTTCGAGACCTCGATAATCCACTTCTACTGCTCTCCCAGGCTCTGAGAACTCGATCTTCCACTTCCACCGTTCTACCAAGCTCCGATACCTTGATCTTCCACTTCCACTGCTTTCAGAGTCTCTGACAACCTTGCAGTGCTACTCTAGGCTCCAAGACCTTGATCTTCCACTTCCACTGCTCTCCCAGGCTCTGAGACATCGATATTCCATTTCAACTGCTCCTCCAGGCTCCGAGACCTCGATCTTCCACTTCCACTGATCCCCTATGCTCTGAGACGTTTCCACTGCTCTCCCAGGTTCTGAGACCTCGATAATCTACTTCCACTGCTCTCCTAAGCTCTGAGACCTCGATCTTCCACTTCCACTGCTCTCCCAGAATCCGAGAACTCGATCTTCCACTTCCACTTCTCTCCCAGTCTCTGAGACCGCCATCTTGCACTGATCTCCCAGGCTCCGAGAACTTGATCTTCCACTGCACTGACAGGCTTTGAGACATCAATCATCCACTTCCACTGCTCTCCCATGCTCCGAGACCTCGATCTTCCACTTCTACCATTGTCCCAAGCTCCGAGACCTCGATCTTCCACTTCCACTTCTCTACCCCAGCTCTGAAACCTCAATCTTCAATTTCCACTGTCTCCCAAACTCGAAAACCTTGATCTTCCACTTCCACTACTTTCAGAGTCTCCGAGAACCTTGCAGAGCTACGCTAGGCTCAGAGACCTTGATCGTCCACTTCCACTGCTCCTACAGGATCCAAGACCTCGTTCTTCCATTTCCACTGCTAGTCCAGGCTCCGAGACATGGATCTTCCACTTCCACTGCTCTCTCAGGTTCAGAGACCTCGATCATCCACTTCTACTTCTCTCCCATGCTTCCGAGACCTCAAGCTTGCACTTCCACTGCTTTCTCAGGCTCCGACACCACAATCTTCCACTTCCACTGCTCTTCCAGGGTCAGAGACCTTGATCTTCCATTGCTCTACCAGGCTCCGAGACATTGATCTTCCACTGCTCTCCCAGGCTTCGAGACCTCGACCTTCCACTGCTCTCCCAGGCTCCGAGACCCTTCCAAGGCTCCTCCAGTCTCCGAGACCTCAATCTTCCAATTCCACTGCTCCTCTAGGCTCTGAGACCTAGAGATTCCACTTCCAATGCTCCTCCTGGCTCCGAGACCTCGATCTTCCACTTCAACTTCTCCTCTTGGCTCTGAGACCCCAATCTTCCACTTCTACTGCTCTCGCAGGTTCTGACAACTCTATAATCCACTTCCACTGCTCTCCCAGGCTCTGAGACCTCGAGCTTCCACTTACACTGATCTCCCAGGGTCAGAGACCTTGATCTTTCACTTCCACTGCTCTCCCAGGCTCTGAGACCTCGATTATCCACTTCAACAGCTCTCCCAGGCTCGGAGAAATCTATCATCCACTTCCACTGCTCTCCCAGGCTCTGAGACCTTGAGCTTCCACTTCCACTGCTCTCCCAGGGTCAGAGACCTTGATCTTTCACTTCCATCGCTCTCCCAGACTCCGAGACCTCGAGCTTCCACTTCCACTGCTCCCCCCAGTCTCCGAGAACTTGATCTTCCACTGCACTCCCAGGCTTTGAGACATTGATCATCCACTTCCACTGCTCTCCCAGGCTCTGAGACCCTTCTACGGCTCCTCCAGGCTCAGAGATCTTAATCTTTCACTTCTACTGCTCTCCCAGACTTCGAGACCTCAATCTTCCACTTCCACTGCTCTCCCAGTCTCCGAGAACTTGATCTTCCACTGCCCTCCCTGGCTTTGAGACATTGATCATCCACTTCCACTGCTCTCCCAGGCTCCGAGACCTCAATCTTCCACTTCCACTTCTCTACCCCAGCTCTGAAACCTCAATCTTCCACTTTCACTGCTCTCCCAAGTTCGAAAACCTTGATCTTCCACTTCCACTGCTTTCAGAGTCTCCGAGAACCTTGCAGAGCTAAGATAGGCTCCAAGACCATGATCTTCCACTTCCACTGCTATTCCAGGCAC
>NW_023628025.1:0-2350 GCF_014905685.2 Nematolebias whitei | reverse complement strand
TATATATATATATATATAGTTTGCAAGATGGGGGGGTAAAATGATACTAAAAAGCTGTGATTCCTCTCGTAACTGAGCCAAACATCTCCGGTGTTTGGCTGATCTGGACTCATAAAAAAAGGCACTAATTTCTTTGTCTTGGAAGGACTTTTCCCCCCCTTTCCCTTTAGTTTTGGTCCCATCTGTCACTGGGAGGAGGTTAAAGGAAATGAGAGGTAAACCCAGGTGGAATCCTTTGTCTTCTGAAGGTAGATCACACTGCAGTAAGACCGGGACAATGCTCCGCTGGCCTTGTGGGTACGATGAGAGATGAAGGGCGCAGGCGATACACCTCAGAAACAGGCACGCCAAACAATTATCCTGAGGGAAGTGGATGAATAGGATTTAATTAGTTCTTCTTGATACAGAGAGTCATACTCTGTAACTGTGAAATAAGTACTTTATTGTAAAGCATTTTAGCTACAAATAAAGCCTTTTTCTATATGCTTTTGAACCATCCTTAATTCATTCCTTTTATCATTTTTGTACAAGTGAATTAAGATAAAACTCACTTGACAAATCATCTTTGTTCTACTTTAAAGAAATGTATTTGAAAAATCATTTTAATGCTCTGACCTGGTTATATTTCAGCATTTCTATAACGTTGCTGTGTTAAGACATTAGAAAATGATTGGGGACTTTTATCCACAAACGTAACCATAGAAGGTAAGCAGTTGGAAACAACAAAAAAAAGGATACGTGATTTCCTGCATCAGTTGAGCAACATTAAAGTAGCGGTGTCTGGGTTGTGATCAGATATCCACAGCTTGTCTGAAATTATATTTCCTCTGTATGTTTAAAAAATATGGGACCAGTGGTAATTAGCAATAAAAAACTCATTAAAAGTTCATTTTGTGGGAGGAGAGGCACATTTAGTGGCTCGGACAATTTACCCCAAAAGCAAATAAAGCCATGAATACTGAGGGGGTTTCCTTTAATTTCTTTTTTTTTAAAATTATTATTATTACTATTTTTACTGTAAATGGTGGAGTGGGAGCTGAGTCTCACTGAAAAACAGGATGAACTACAAAATATCTACTAGATGTGAAAAACGTGTTTACTGTGAAAAGAACAAATACGTTCTTTTTGTTTTTCTTACTGCTGCAAAGTTGTATGTGCAAAATTTGTTAATTGTTTTCACAACGATGACAATAAAATAACTCTTATTCTGATTATTGACTAAACAAGCAGTACACAGATGCCCACATCACTGAGGGATTTGAAAAGTGAATGTTTGTAATTTTTCAGATGAGTGTTTTTCTGGACTGGAATTGAACAGAGAATGCAAGTAAACCTAAATGTTTTTCATTCAAGATTTTCCAGTGTGTAGGAGTTACACTGTGTCAAAGAACAGAGGAAGACTCTTTTTCTTGTCTGAAGTAGCGCAGAGTGATGGATCCAACATTTTTATCCACATCTGCAAGGTGCAATGGAGGAGCCACGGGTTGGTCACTGGTGGCTATTGGTGGCCTTGGCCACCATACTTTCTTAACCTCCTTTGACAACAGTGACATTATTTACATGAACACCCCTACAAGCTCCCTGCAGATGTTGGACACTGTCTATCACAGTGCGCTAAGATTCATAACTGGCTGTAACTACCGTACCCACCATATTCACTGGTTTACTGGTCATCATTAACTTCACGCAGACTCTCTCACTGGTACATTTTCATCTTTAAATCACTTCTTGGTCTGTTGCCTTCATACATCTCCTCCTACATGTCACTGCGTGAGTGCAGCTACAGCGTGCGCTGTCAGGACATTATTACATGCAGTGTTCCCTCTGTGAGTACTGAACTAGGCAAAAGGGCCTTCTCCTACTCTGCTCCTGTTTCCTGGAATATCTTGCAAAAAAAATGTGAAGCACTAGACCTTGAACTCTCTAATTGACTTCAAACAGCTGTTAAGTTCCTGGGAAAAGCCAATGAAGATATGTTCTTGCTTTTAGTTTTCTATATCGCCTAGCTGTTTTTTTTTGGTTGCATTTTTTAAAAATACTGTTTTATTTTCACTTGTTCTCAATTCACATGTATCTTTTATGACTGCCTATTGTTGTCTTTGTTATCCACTGTTGTCATCACTCTTTGTTAAAATCAGGTCTCTCTTGTAAATGAGTCCCCGAGGATCAATGGGATAAAACTGTCTAAGTACAGGTTAAGTGAAAAAAAAAATCTTTGATTACCCCATTATTTGAGGATTCTACACTTTTAAACAATAATAAAACTAGAAAGCATAATTTCCTCTAATGACAGGGATGTCCAGTTTTCATCCTATATATATATATATATGCATATATATATATATATATA
>NW_023628024.1:0-2351 GCF_014905685.2 Nematolebias whitei | reverse complement strand
AATGGAAATCACTATCTAAACTAAATATAAATGATAATGTAACTGAGGATTACTCTGTAATCTCAAAATATGTGTCAGATTTTTATAGAGAGCTGTATAAAAACGATGATTGTATGGATAGCTCATGTTTATTAAACTCATTAGTAGAGGTAAACAAAGTTAATGACTCTCTAAAAGAGGAATGCGATGATGCACTCTGTATTGAAGAAATAAAATGGAGCATCAAAAACCTAAAATCTAACAAGTCACCTGGCAACGATGGTTTGACCTCAGAATTTTATCACAAATTCTCATCTGAAATTTCTGAATTTCTTCTGGCAGTTTACAATGAATCTATTAACAATGTAGAATTACCAACATCAATGAAACAGGGTCTCATCACTCTGATTCCCAAACCAAATAAAGACCAGTTAATAATAGATAATTGGCGTGCTATCACTTTATTAAATAATGACTATAAAATATTGGCATGTATTTTAGCTAAAAGACTGAAAAATTGTTTGAATGAGTTAATACATGAATCTCAAAACGGCTTTATGCCTGGACGTAATATTTCCGATAACATCCGCTTAGTGCTGGACTTAGTTGATTATAAAGATCTCATCTCTGGTGATCCAATTATTTTCTTCCTGGATTTTCAGAAGGCTTTTGATACTGTTAGTCACAACTTCATTTTTGATACATTATCCTTTTTTAACTTTGGTAATTTTTTCATTAATGCCTTTAAGACTCTTTACAGAGATAATAATAGCTCTATTAAACTTTCATATGGCACTTCTAGTCGTTTCAATATCAATAAAGGAGTTCGTCAGGGTTGTCCGGCCTCCCCTTACATATTTCTACTTGTTGGCCAAATTCTAAACTATTTAATCAGACAGAGCTCCTTTGAAGGAATCAAAATTTTTGATCAAGAACTTAAAATTTCTCAACTTGCCGATGATACAACAATATTTTTAAAATATTCTAGTGAAGTTCTTGTAGCTCTATCTATTGTATCCAATTTTTCTAACATTTCTGGATTGAAACTTAATCTTAAAAAATGTGAAATCCTTCCCTTATTTACAACCGTTATCTCTGAAGTCTGTGGGATCCCTGTAAAAAACACTGTAAATTATCTAGGTATTAAAATATCAACAGATCACAATAAAAAAAGTAATAACTTTAATCTGGTTTCTGAATCTATCAGAAAGAAATTTAATGGTTGGTCAGCCAGGGATTTAACTATTTATGGTAGAGTGCTATTAAGCAAAGCAGAGGGGATGTCAAGGGCGTCTTATATTTTTTCATCACTAGAGGTCAGTAAGGAGCTCTGCTCTGAACTTGATAAGATTCTTTTCAAATTTCTATGGAAAAATAAAGCTCATAAAATTAAAAAATCTGTCCTCTCAAATTCTTTAGATGAAGGAGGCTTAAATATTTTGACATTTTCTGTTTTTAATCAAATTTTAAAAATTAATTGGATTAAAAGATTCCTAAAAAATTTAAATTCTATGTGGAATATTTTCCCAAATTATTTGTTTAACAATTTGGGGGGTATTAACTTTTTGTTGCGTTGCCATTACTCAGTTGGTAAACTTCCCATCAAGTTAGCTAAGTTCCATCAACAGGCTCTCTTATGTTGGTCTTTGCTATACAAACATAACTACTCTCCTCATAACTGCATCATATGGAACAATGCTTATATTTTATATAAAAACAAATCTTTATACTTACATAATTGGGCTAACAAAAATATTTATCTGATAAAGCAGTTACTTGACATTAATGGTGAATGGTATACTTATGAGAATTTCATTAACATTAATGATATAAATATATCTCAAAAAGAATTTGATTTGGTCATTAATTCTATTCCTCATCATTTACATGCACTAGCACAAACCATACATTTAGAAGAATTATACTTTTATGATTCAATTTATAGTGGGCAGCACGGTGGCGCAACTGGTAGAGCTGCTGCCTCTCAGCGAGCAGGTCCCTGGTTCAAACCCTGGTCCAGGGGCCTTCTGGGTGGAGTTTGCATGTTCTCTCCGTGCATGCGTGGGTTTTCTCCGGGTACTCCGGTTTCCTCCCACAGTCCAAAAACATGCATGTTAGGCTGATTGGTAACTCTAAATTGTCCCTAGGTGTGAGTGAGAGAGTGAATGGTTGTTTGTCTCGTTTGTCTCTATGTGGCCCTGTGATGGACTTGCGACCCGTCCAGGGTGTCCCCCGCCCCTCGCACAGTGATTGCTGGACATGGGCACCAGCGAGCCCCGTGACCCAAAATGGAATAAGCGGGTAAAGATAATGGATGGATGGATGGATTCAATTTATATTGAAGGTACTAACATAATGCATAAGAATTTCAA
>NW_023628023.1:0-2351 GCF_014905685.2 Nematolebias whitei | reverse complement strand
TGAAACGTTTCAGCACAAAAAAAAAAAAAAAACACTGTCCAGATGACCTGATTGCAAAATGTTGGATTGTATACCTGGATTATTGAGCATCGACTTTGTTGTTTTATTTAGACAGGTTATTCCCATTGAGCCTCAGGGACTCATTTGCAACAGAGATCTGATTTGTTTAACAAAGAGATGACAAGAGTGGACAACAACAACAACAACAACAACAACAACAACAACAACAACAGACAATCATGAAAGAGGCATACAGTTTTTTTTTTTTCAAACTAAAATAAAATGGCAACCAAAAAGGACAGTCAAAAGGAAAAAAAAAAACTTTGCAAAATTAAAAACAACAACAACACACAGCTAGATTATAAGGCGGTGTAGAAAACCAAAAACAGGAACATGGCTGCATTGGTTGATGCATTGGGCAGCTGTGGCTGTGTGGTTAGGAATTTAAGTCTAACAGCCTCAGTGTAGAAGCTGTTCCTCAGTCTAGTGGTTCTATGCTTAGTGCTCCTCAACTTCCTGCCTGAGGGGGAGCGGGGCAAAAAGTGTGTGTGCTGGGTGAGTGGGGTCTTTCATGATGCAGGTGGCCCTCTTCCTGCATCTGGAGGTGTAATTGTCTGTGATGTGGAGAGGCTGATTCCAACATCTTCTGTGCAGCCTTCACCACTTTCTGCAAAGCTTTTTTTCTGCAGCTGTGAAGCATCCATGCCACACGTTGATGCTGGAGCACAGGATGCTCTCCACTGCACACCTGTAGGAGGTGAGGACTGAGCTTCCCAGACCAGCTCGCCTCAGCCGCCTGAGGAAGTAGAGTCTCTGATGAGCTTTCTTGATCAGACTGGAAGTGTTGTTGCACCAGGTGAAAACTGTTAGGGCATTAACAATTATCAACTAAATCGTATAGATATAAAAATAAAACTTGCTGTGGTAGTGGTTGAGACACATTCTGAATTATAACACACCTCATCACATGAAATTACAGTAACTGTTTAACAAGGTTTGACCACATGTCTATAACTCCCTTCTCATCTCAGCATGAGGCAAAGTTTAGTTTCAAACTAGAACACATTTTCAGCTTTCATTGGTAGAAAATATGACTCATGGCTACAATGTAATGTTTGATTTTTAATCATTTTTACATTTATTTGCACTCTGAGCTTATGTTTATGGATTATTGTTGCCCCTGTGGAGGTTTTTTTGTGTAGTTACAAGAGATAAAAATGCAAATTAGGCACTACATTGACTGCACTGCTGTTTTACTGGCCTGAATCCACTATATTTCCCTGCTCTGGCCAAAAGGGCTGCGATTTCCTTGGAATACCAAACTATGCATCTTCTCTGGCTTTTATATTTAAAAAGTGGTTTTGTTTTACTAAAGTGTAGCAAAGTAGATTGTTACGTCCATGTCGCGAGTTAACGGACGTGTCTACAAACCTGTTGAACACGCCTCTGTGATTTTGTTTCTGTGCAGGCAGCCATTTTCAGTCATCAGAAACAATGGGCTAATTCACATGTATGTGTTGTAGCCACTGAAGAGCAAGCTCCCATTTAGACTTTGCTTTGTCTGTTCTGCTTTTTGTAAGGGAGGACAAGCTTTGATTTATTCATTTTTCTCTTTATCCAGGGAATATTAAACAAGAGAACTGCTTGATTATAAGAGTTTTTTTTTTTCCCCCCTTCACATATGCGTGGTTTTGATTCAAACTATTGTTGAAGAGCTGCTAATTTCCAGTCTCTTATTCATAGCTGGAGGTTTCGGCTCATATTTCCAGCTCCTCAAGCAAACCGCAGGCATCTTTTCGTGAATGTTGTATCAGCTCTTGTTCTAAAATTGGCAAGACGAAAGTCGAAGCTCTCTTTTTATTGCTTCTTTTCAAGGAGTGACATCCTTCTTCTCTCCAAGTCTTCAGAGACACTTTCAAATTATCTACACATTTTAGGACCGTAGTACCTTTTAGATTTGTTTCTTACCAGAGGAGTATGAAAATACATGAGGGCAGTCTGCAAAGGCAGTGTGAACTACAGTTTTGTGAAATGTAAAGCAGTAGACTCACAAACTCGTTTTTTTTTTTTTATATAGGTAGCAAAAACTGTCAAATTATTTTTAGCAATATGACAATTTATCAACTAATTCCCACTTGTATAGAATGCACTATGAATACAGGTTTAAGTTTAATTTATTATACGCTGGATAATGTGAAACGGGTACAGCATTTAGCTTAATTACAATAATCTCAGTGACTAACGGACTCTTTATGCGATTACAGATCAACTTAAGCAATTTCTGAAAACATTTAAAGCCTGTTAGTATCATTACAATGCTGCATTTAAAAAAATCATATTGTCACCTGTTG
>NW_023628022.1:0-2351 GCF_014905685.2 Nematolebias whitei | reverse complement strand
CGGCCCAGCTTCTGGTTGTACATCCTACCTCTCACTCGGACTCGACCAAGAACTTTTACTGTTTGCAGAGTCTCTTCTATCTGGGCAACCTCGACGCCTGTGGGAACGAGAGCCAAGACTGCACGGGTCTCGTCCAGTGATTCACCCTGACACCAGTCTCTTAGTCTAGTCCCCATTTCTGCATAAACTATATTACTGTCCATGGTCATGCTGGAGTAACTACAAACACTACTTTTAATATAACAGACTCTTATATGCACTACTCTGCTTTACTGCTTACGTGAAGCTTACTTTTGTACGGTATGCTTTTCCTACTTCTATATGAGCTGCTTAACTTCTAAAAAAAAAAAAATTTAAACAAAGATCCCAGCGGTGCCTCCATTTTGTGTAGCGCCCCCTAACGTCCTTAGCGTTATGGGGGTGGCTAACCCGAGTTCTTTAAATCAGTTGGTATCTCTACCTGAATATTCTAAATGTTTACCCCTTATACCATGAAGTATAACACAGTAGAATAAGCATACGTTTTAAACAAATAAACAGTTTAATGAACAATAGCACAGTTTCTTCAGTCAGTAATGAAATAGAAATGATACGATTAACCTCGTTAAACAGAAAGGAAACTTAAAGCCGGCAGCTAAAAATTAGTCTCGGTCGTTGCAGGCCTGATGTTGGTGCACTCGCGCGCTTCCCGCTCTTTCCATTAACGTCCCCAACAACCATGTCCCCCATCACCTGAATACGTCCCTCTCCAGGAGGTCGTACGTGCCGTAGTCCGTCTGCTTCTGTCCAATGTTCTCCCCAAGGTTGAAGAATCCACGCCGAGGTCCTCGCGTTACACACAGCTGGCTATCCGCCAACCGTTCTCCGAGGTCCACGCGTCTCTCACGGCTGGCTAGCCACCAACCATTCGCCGAAGCCCGCTAGCGGTAGCCACAGAGCTAGCGACCTAACAGGATTGTTCTCCACTGGGTTAGTCACCCACGCAGCTTCAACCTCCACAGGTCGACTGGAGTCCTTTTCTACCCCTCACTGGCAAGAACAGCAGTTCAGTGGGGTGTTCCCCCACCGCGATTGTCCACGGTAGCAGTGACAGTTCGCAGTAACAGTGATGTCCTCCATCTTCCCTGTCACTCTCGTCACGTCCCCTCTCGTACCGGAAGCCCTACTTCCCCGACCACCAAAATAAAATCCCAAGCAACCACATATTACAGTTACATTGGTTTTTTTTTTCAAACAATAACTGAACATATATTAAACTCAAAACACAATAGGTTTGCATATTCCATAAACACAAACTGAACATATATTAAACTCCATGTTCTTATTTATGAGTTCTCTAATAATTTCAACAGACATGAACAAAAACCACGGGGTTACACCCTCCCCCTCCCAACTGTCTGCATGTCCTCATGAGACAACTACACGTGCCAATTAGGATCTACAGGGCTAAGGCCTAAAATCCTAACTTGATAATGACCCCTTTATGAACGATGGTAATAGGCTGGTCCCTAGCTTTCCCTGGCTCATCATAAGTCAGACGAATAACTGGTTTACGTTGCCTCTCTGATCTGGGCCTAGTTCTAAGGGTCGTAGGCATTTTTTTAAGAGATCTGAGCTGGACGTTAGACCCACTAAGGGATACATCACCATCTTCTAAACTTGGGTCAGAGTCAGAGTCCAGAGAGGTAGTCAATGGGGCACCATCCGGGTTCCTATCTAGAGTTCCCCCTTGGTTCTCTCCAGCTGAGAGCTCTGTCTCCTCTTCACTATCATCCTCTATTTCCTTTCCACTCTCGTCCTCTGAAATAGGGATGGCCTCCTCAGACCTGTCTTGGTCCGTTCTCTCATCAGCCTCCTTAGACCCCTCTTCAGGTTCCCCACCACATGCAGGTAAGTCCTCTGGTTGACCTGCACTACAAGATCTCCGAACCACTTCATACTCCCACTCAGAACATGAATCAGAAGGGTCCAGATTCATGGATGGTGCTACTCCACTTGACTGACGCTTCTGGTCCTTTACTTGTAGTCGTGTCCTTGGCTTTGCAGGTGCCTTCCCTTGCTCCTTGTCCTGTGGCATCCTCGTAGAGTGGCTAATGGGCAGAACATGGTTGCGGTGTATAGTTCTTACACCCCCGCTTCCACTCTCTGGCCTCACTCGGTAGACCGGGAGGTCCGGCAATTTTCCCACCACAACATATGGGTCGGGACTCCACCGGCTCTCCAGCTTCCTCTTTCCTTTCATTCCCAAGTTCTTTAGGAGAACCCTGTCGCCAAGGTCAATTGCCTGGAAACACACCTGTTGATCGTAGGCTCTCTTATTTCTTTTGTGTGCCTTATCAGCAGTCTTGCTG
>NW_023628021.1:0-2351 GCF_014905685.2 Nematolebias whitei | reverse complement strand
GAACCTGAGTGACAACAAGCTGCAGGATTCAGGAGTGAAGCAGCTGAATGGTTTTCTGGAGAGTCCACGATGTAGACTGGAGACTCTGAGGTCAGACATGTTTATCACCTGCTGATGGAGGAGGAGGGACAATGTTGTTGATATGTGTGTGTGTTCATTTGTTTTTATTGTTAGCAAAATATGCACGAGGAGAACATCTAAACGTATTGTGAGGGTTTGCTGGGAACGTCTGGCAGAGTCTCCTGTGAGACGGAGTTTCAACTCCCACCTCCAGGAGAACTTTGAACATGTTCCGAGGGAGGTGGGGGACATTGAGTCTGAGTGGACCATGTTTCGTGCCTCTATTGTCGAGGCGGCTTACCAGAGCTGTGGCCGTAAGGTTGTCGGTGCCTGTCGCGGCGGCAACCCTCGAACCCGATGGTGGACACCGTCAGTGAGGGATGCTGTCAGGCTGAAGAAGGAGTCCTATCGGGCCTTTTTGGCCTGTGGGACCCCGGAAGCAGCTGATGGGTACCGGCAGTCCAAGCGACATGCGGCTCGGGTGGTTGCTGAGGCAAAAACTCGGGCATGGGAGGAGTTCAGAGAGGCCATGGACAACGACTTCCGCACGGCTTCGAGATGATTCTGGTCCACCATCCGGCGTCTCAGGGGGGGGAAGCGGTACGCCACCAACACTGTTTATAGTGGGAGTGGTATGCTGCTGACCTCAACTTGGGATGTTGTGGGTCGGTGGGCGGAATACTTTGAAGACCTCCTCAATCCCACCGGCACGTCTTCCACTGAGGAAGTGGAGCCTGGGGACTCTGGGTCGGGCCCTGGTGCTGAGGTCACCGAGGTGGTTAAAAAGCTCCTTGGTGGCAGGGCCCCAGGGGTGGATGAGATTTGCCCAGAGTTCCTTAAGGCTCTGGATGTTGTAGGGTTGTGTTGGCTTACGCGACTCTGCAATATTGCGTGGACATCGGGGGAAGTTCCCCTGGATTGGCAGACCGGGGTGGTGGTCCCCCTATTCAAAAAGGGGGACCGTAGAGTGTGTTCCAACTACAGGGGAATCACGATCTTAAGCCTCCCTTGTAAGGTCTATTCGGGGGTTCTGGAGAGGAGGGTCCATCGGATAGTCGAACCTCGGATTCAGGAGGAACAGTGCAGTTTTCGTCCTGGCCGTGGAACACTGGACCAGCTCTACACTCTCAGCAGGGTCCTGGAGGGTGCATGGGAGTTTGCCCAACCAGTCTACATGTGCTTTGTGGACTTGGAGAAGGCGTTCGACCGCGTCCCTCGGGGGGCCCTGTAGGGGGTACTCTGGGAGTATGGGGTACCGGGCCCTTTGATACGGGCTGTTAGGTCCCTGTATGACCGGTGTCAGAGCCTGGTCCGCATCGCCGGCAGTAAGTCGGGCTTGTTCCCGGTGAGAGTTTGGACTCCGCCAAGGTTGCCCTTTGTCACCGATTCTGTTCATAACTTTTATGGACAGAATTTCTAGGCGCAGTCAAGGTGTTGGGGGGGATCCGTTTTGGTGGCCTTAGGATTGCGTCTCTGCTTTTTGCAGATGATGTGGTCTTATTGGCTTCATCAGATCGTGATCTACGGCTTTCGCTGGAGCGGTTCGCAGCCGAATGCGATGCGGCCGGGATGAAGATCAGTTCCTCCAAATCCGAGGCCATGGTCTTGAGCCGGAAAAGGGTAGAGTGCCCTCTCCGATCAGGGAGGAGGTCCTACCCCAAGTGGAGGAGTTCAAGTATCTTGGGGTCTTGTTCACGAATGAGGGAAAAATGGAGCGTGAGATCGATAGGCGAATAGGTGCAGCATCTGCAGTGAAGCGGGCGCTGTACAGGTCTGTCGTGGTGAAGCGAGAGCTGAGTCAAAAGGCGAAGCTCTCAATTTACCGATCGATCTACGTTCCCACCCTCATCTATGGTCACGAGCTTTGGGTTGTGACCGAAAGAATGAGATCTCGGATACAAGCGGCCGAAATGAGTTTTCTCCGCAGGGTGTCTGGGCTCTCCCTTAGAGACAGGGTGAGAAGCTCGATCATCCGGGAGGGACTCGGAGTAGAGCCGCTGCTTCTCCACGTCTAGAGGAGCCAGTTGAGGTGGCTTGGGCATCTGTTTAGGATGCCTTCTGGACGCCTCCCTGGTGAGGTGTTCCGGACACGTCCCACCGGAAGGAGGCCCAGAGGAAGACCCAGGACACGCTGGAGGGACTATGTTTCTCGGCTGGCCTGGGAACGCCTCGGGATTCCCCCGGAAGAGCTGGCCCAAGTGGCTGGGGAGAGGGAAGTCTGGGCCTCCCTACTTAGGCTGCTACCCCCGCGACCCGACCCCGGATAAGCGGAAGAAAATGGATGGATGGAT
>NW_023628020.1:716-2352 GCF_014905685.2 Nematolebias whitei | reverse complement strand
ACTTTTTTAGATTTTTCTACCTGGATTATTGAGCATGCATCAGGATATTTTGAACCACTTTGGCCAGGATTGCCTCAAACTAGTTAGAGAGTTTGAGAGAACAGCAAGGAAGAGGGCAGACTACAGGAACCATTTGCGATTCAACCTCAGATGTCGACAAAGTGGCATCATTCCCAAGAGCCTGGAACTAAAATCTTTGGTCAGCGGGCACCGGGCAAGCAAGATCCTGCAGAAGGCACAGACCCAGCTGCTGAATGAACGGGTGAGACAGACCAATTTTACTATTGAGGCCTTGAAGGCCAAAGAAGAGCACATTAAACAGAAACTAACAACGTGTCTAGATCAGACCACACTTCAGCAAGTGTTGGACTGTACAGATCAGGCACGCTTAGCACAGCATGTCAAGTCCAAGATCTGACAACAAAACAAGTTTAACGTACTAATAGCTCATCAACACCATCACTATTCCAATAACAACACATTCAGTGTAGGACAACACTCCAGTAGTCAATTACCATGCCAGGGAGACAGAAAAGTGGGTGAAAAAAAATTTATCTGACAGACAGCTCACCCAGCCAGAGACAGAGATTCTTGCCAGGGGACTGAACTTTGCAGTTGCACCAAGTAGAATTCCTCTGGTGGAGATGATCACAGCTACTGAGTCAGCCATCCGCAACAACAAAATTAAAGAGGCTGAAGCAGAACAGCTCAGAATCAAAGTTTCAGCCTGCCTCAGCAATGCCAAACCACCACCTTCCAACATCAGTAGAGAGGAGAGGGATGCACTCACCACTCTTAGCAAGGACAAAAACATCATCATTCTCCCAGCAGACAAAGGAAAGTGCACAGTGATTTTGAACCAGAAAGACTATCATGAAAAGGTTATGACACTCCTTAGTGACTTAAACACTTATGAACCTCTGAAAAGAGATCCAGGAAGTGGTTACAAGAAAAAGTTAATAGATTGCCTGAAAAATTTGGAGCAGGACAAGGCTATTGACCGTTTTCTGTACCACAGACTGTACCCAGGGGAGGCCACACCTAGTCTGTATGGTTTACCTAAAATCCACAAACAAGGTGTACCTTTAAGACCAATTGTTAGTATGATTAACTCTGTCACTTACAATGTTTCCAAATATCTGGCGTCTGTACTCATCCCTTTAGTTGGCAGCTCAGAACACCACATACAGAACACCATGGACTTTGTGGATAAGGTGAGGGATGTCATCATGGAGACTGATGAAACAATGGTCTCTTTTGATGTCACATCACTCTTTACGTGCATTCCTGTTGATGATGCAGTAGAGGTGGTCAGTTTAAAATTAAAATCAGACACCACTCTGAGCAGCAGGACCACACTTTCTACAGAACAACTGTGTCAACTCTTGAAACTGTGCCTGCAGTCAACCTACTTCACATATGGGGAGCAATATTATAGGCAGAAACATGGGTGTGCTATGGGATCTCCAGTTTCTCCTATTGTTGCCAACCTGTACATGGAGGAGGTAGAAAAGAGAGCCTTGATGTCCTTTTCAGGGACACCACCAAGTCATTGGTTCAGGTATGTTGACGACACCTGGGTTAAAATCAAATCTCAGGAAGTCCAACATTTTACTGACCACATCAACTCTGTGGA
>NW_023628020.1:0-616 GCF_014905685.2 Nematolebias whitei | reverse complement strand
TGGCTTTCTTGGACTGTGAGGTCTCAGTCTCTGATAGAGGACATTTGCAAACTGAGGTGTACCGCAAACCCACCCACACAGACCAGTATTTGCAGTTTGACTCCCATCACCCTTTGGAGCACAAGTTAGGAGTCATCAGGACTCTGTATCACAGAGCAGACAGCGTCCCCACTAGCTCAGGAGCCAGGCAGAAGGAGAAATCCCACACAAGACAGGCTCTAGAGCAATGTGGATATCCTAACTGGGCCTTCCTGAAAGCAGAGAAGAAACCCAAACAGGACTCCAGTCAGCCAACAGGTGAAAAGGAGGAACCCAGACCCAGACCAGTGATCATTCCATATGTTGAGGGAGTATCAGAGAAACTGATACGTTTATTTTCTAAACATAACGTCCCAGTGGCTTTTAAACCCCAAAATACATTACGGCAAAGACTGGTTCATCCCAAAGATCCAGTCCCCCGGCACAAACAGAGCAATGTTGTGTATGCTGTTCAGTGTCAGGAGGGCTGTGATCAGTCTTACATCGGGGAAACAAAACAGCCACTGGCCAAAAGGATGGCCCAGCACAGAAGATCAACATCATCAGGCCAGGACTCTGCGGTCTACACTCATCTCCA
>NW_023628019.1:0-2352 GCF_014905685.2 Nematolebias whitei | reverse complement strand
GTTTGTGCACAAAAGTTGAAAGTGACGACAAAAAACTTTTAAAGGGCACGTTCCTTTCGTTCCACATTTTTGCGCACCTTGAAGAGCTCGGTTTACACGTGCTCCAATGGGGTTCGCACCTACAGTTGCATAAAGGGATTGTTTGTGCACAAAAGTCAAGAATGAGGACAAAAATCTTTCAAAGGACCTGTTCCTTTCATTCCACATTTTTACGCACCACATAGAGCTGGTTTACGCGTGCTCCTGTGGTATTCGAACCTGCTGTCGCGTAAAGGGTCTGTTTGTGCACAAGAGTGAAGAATGACAACAAAAAACTTTGAGACGGCTCGTTCATTTTTTTCAAAGTTTTTACGCACCACATAGAGCTCGGTTTACACGTGCTCCTGTGGAGTTTGAACCTGCTGCCATGTAAATGGTCTGGTTGTACACAGTATCGAAGAACGAAGCCTACAATCTTTCAGAGGGCCCGTTCCTTTCGTTCAACGTTTTTGCACACCACGTAGAGCTCGGTTTACGTGTGCTCCTGTGGGGAACGCGCCTACAGTTGCATAAAGGGTTTGTTTGTGCACAAAAGTGAAGAATGAGGACGAAAAACTTTCAAAGGGCTCGTTCCTTTCATTCCACATTTTTACGCACCACATACAGCTCAGTTTACGCGTGCGGCTGTGGTGTTCGAAACTGCTGTCGCGTAAAGGGTCTGTTTGTGCACAAGAGTGAAGAATGACAACAAAAAACTTTGAGACGGCTCGTTCATTTTGTTCAAAGTTTTTACGCACCACATAGAGCTCGGTTTGCACGTGCTCCTGTGGTGTTTGAACCTGCTGTCGTGTAAAGGGTCTGATTGTACATAGGAGCGAAGAACAAAGACGACAAACTTTCAGAGGGCACATTCCTTTCGTTCCACGTTTTTGCACACCAAGTAGAGCTCGGTTCACGCGTGCTCCCATGGGGTTCGCACCAACAGTTACGTAACGGGTCTGTTTGTGCACAAGAGTGAAGAAGGAAAACGACAATCTTTCAAAGGGCCCGTTCCTTTCGTTTCACGTTTTTGCGCACGACATAGAGCTCAATTTACACGTTTACCCGTGGAGTTCGCACCTACAGTCGAGTAAAGGGTTTGTTTGTGCACAAGAGCTAAAAGTGACGACAAAAAACGTTCAAAGGGCCCTTTCCTGTAGTTCAACATTCTTGCACACCACGTAGAGCTCGGTTTATGCGTGCTCCCATGGGGTTCACACCTACAGTTGCATAAAGAGTTTGTTTGTCAACAAAACTGAAGAATGAGGACAAAAAACTTTCAGAGGGCTCGTTCATTTCGTTCAAAGTTTTTGCGCTCAGCGAAGAGCTCGGTTTACTCGTGCTCTCATGGTGTTCGAACCTGCTGTCGCGTAAAGGGTCTGTTTGTGCACAAGAGTGAAGAATGACGACAAAAAACTTTCAGACGGCTCTTTCATTATGTTCAAAGTTTTTACGCACCACATAGAGCTCGGTTTACGCATGCTCCTGTGGTGTTTGAACTTGCTGTCGTGTAAATGGTCTGATTGTACACAGGAGCGAAGAACGAAGACGACAAACTTTCAGAGGGCCCATTCCTTTCGTTCCACGTTTTTTGCGCACCGTGTAGAGCTCGGTTTACGCGTGCCTCTGTTGGGTTCGCACCTACAGTTGCTTAAAGGGTCTGTTTGAACACAAGAGTGAAAAACGAAGCCTACAATCTTTCAGAGGGCCCGTTCCTTTCGTTCAACGTTTTTGCACACCACGTAGAGCTCGGTTTACGTGTGCTCCCGTGGGGAACGCGCCTACAGTTGCATAAAGGGTTGGTTTGTGCACAAAAGTGAAGAATGAGGTCGAAAAACTTTCAAAGGGCCCGTTCCTTTCATTCCACATTTTTACGCACCACATACAGCTCGGTTTACGCGTGCTCCTGTGGTGTTTGAACCTGGTGTCGCGTAAAGGGTCTGATTGTACATAGGAGCGAAGAACGAAGACGACAACCTTTCAGAGGGCCCATTCCTTTCGTTCACGTTTTTGCGCACCACGTAGAGCTCGGTTTACGCGTATTCCTGTGGGGTCCACACCTGCAGTCGAGTAAAGAGTTTGTTTGTGCACAAGAGTAAGAATGACGACGAAAAACTTCCAAAGGGCCCATTCCTTTCGTTCCACATTTTTGCGCACCTTGTAGAGCTTGGATTACATGTGCCCCTGTGGGGTTCTCACCTGCAGTACCGTAATGGGTCTGTTTGTGCACAAGAGTGAAGAACAAAGACAACAAACTTTCAAAGGGCCCGATCCTTTCATTCCACATTTTTGCACACCACTTAGAGCTCGGTTTACGCGTGATCCCGTGGGGTT
>NW_023628018.1:0-2352 GCF_014905685.2 Nematolebias whitei | reverse complement strand
CTTCCTTGGTCTGCTACATTGGGGGTCGACGTTGTATAAACCTGATAAAGTCAAGGTAATTCCACAATGTTCTTGGTAATTCCATTGTGTTGATTATAATTCCATAACGTCTCGGTAATTCCATTGTAGCAATGCTTTAACCCCTTGGAAACAGAGTCTGTAATCCATTAGAAAAAGTCATATAATCCACAACGGTAAATCCACAACGATTGGAAGTGTTGATTAATCAGCATACAGAGGGGTACCCTTGGATTGAACTGAAGATGCGGCCACTGGATGAAGAGTGGAGACCAACGTCAGGATTGCAGGTCGCCTCCAGCGAAGGTCGTCTCTGGGCGACGTCCAGTCGGTGCCGTTCTGGTTCAAATGTGCCATGCAATTATGTGGTTTAAGGTGGGCTTATGAAGGGGATTTTACATAAGGCCTTAAACTATATGCACCTGGTGTGTAAGCTATTATGGTTGGGAACAGCTACAACTACCAGTTAAGGGTTGGAGCAT
This sequence comes from Nematolebias whitei, assembly GCF_014905685.2. Taxonomy (NCBI): domain Eukaryota; kingdom Metazoa; phylum Chordata; class Actinopteri; order Cyprinodontiformes; family Rivulidae; genus Nematolebias; species Nematolebias whitei. Next base: position 1,852 of record NW_023628018.1, on the reverse strand, counting down.
GCTGAAAAAGGGGTAACTACAGGGGTTTATACCTATAGAAAGGGTTCCAAACTATTTTTCTATTTCTAACTCGGTTTAAGTTAGCTTTACATGGTAAAATATAGTTTGGTTCAATTGTCTGTTGTCTTTTAGACGAACGACTTGAGATTGGGTGTTTGGTTTCCCCATAAATGTTTTGGAAGTCTATGGCGAGACTCATCAAAAAGAATTAGCTACCCCCCCGAATAGAATTGTTCGAGTAGGTTCGGCTTAAGCGTTGTGAGATCAATGTAGATTATGGTACTTAAGGTAGCAATAATATACATTGACTCCGCAAAGATTGCAATTTAACGAATGAACTGCATGTTGGCATGGTTAAAGGCCTCTTAGTCTCTAACTTAACTTACACACAAGATTCATTCTTACCTCAGAAACAACCAAAACCAATTCAACAACGTTTCAACACCGACAAGAGTAGTGACTAAGCAACTAAAACATCGTTTCACTGCTTCACCTCACCCTGGTTGTCAGTCTCAGTCACGCTGTCCCGTGTGAGTGGCTTCTTTGCAGACCCACATATGCGAGACATAATCATATCGAAGTGCGCTGCATGGCGATCCAGGTCGACTCGGTGTGACGTGTGGCCCCGGAACAGGGATGCGAGTATCCCACTCAATACGAGGGTTATCGTCATTAGCAGGGCTATGATTAACGTGTCCGCGCTTGACCACGCATAGGTAATTGGTTGGATCGGGTTCTTAATTGTGGACCTGAGGGACTTGAGAACTCGGTTTATTGGTTCCACGTCGACGACTTGGGTGCCTTCAAAACGGATCCTTCCCAGAGTCTCTGGATCTATGTCTATAGACATATTCCCCAGGTACTCTGAGTCATCCAGAGTCGTGTCCCATTGTTCCGGATCGAGGTGATAGAGCGTCAAATCACCAATGTGTATGGTTGTTCCCTGGGGAACACTGATCCACATTGTTTTGTCCGGTAACGTCAAAGGTCTATTTGCTCCAGGTTGATCGTAGGCTATGATCGCCTTTCTTTGAGGAGCGTTCACTAGCCAACGTGAGCCAATTATTTCCGCTTTTGCAGCTTTAGCCAGGTGTCGAGGCGTTACGGTCGTTGAGCACTTAGAATTTTCCGGAATAGGTGTCAACCCGCATAAGCCCGCGGTTTGATTCCACACAAACGGCTTACTCGTGCACAGATAATGTATCTCTCGAGTGAGAACACACATCTGAAGGTTTGGAGCTAGATAAACTGAGGGGTTATCGTCGTGGTACGCAACCATCTTTGGTGTGTCAATTTGAACATGGTTTTCACCGTGCCAATTGCCAACATTAACAACGTCCCTGAGTCTGTATATGCCATTTGAGGGAATTATCGGTAGGTTGATAATGAACGCCATTTCAAACGTTTTGTGATTGACGTAGATTGGAATTGCGCTACCGAGAGTGTAAGCCAGGTGAGCCTGTATTTGCGTGACTCTTTCACGCGTAGCGGAGATGAGGATGTCGTTCACCATCTGTAGAGAGACTAGATACGGTGGGATCCTACCGGTGGCTAGTGTATCTACCGACGAACTGATATCTCTAAGCATGTCAGCAAAAATCCTATCCATTAGGTGTGCGACAGCGTAATCCACTTCAACCTTAAGGGCTAACTCATTTACCGCATGTACGAGGGCTTTGATTTCTTGGGTGGCACCCAAGAGGGTGAAGATTACCAGGAGTGGTACCATCATTGTCCTATGGAAACACAAAGAGATAGGTCTTAGCTTCGTAATGGTCAAGGGTAGGTCCTGTGAATTTAAACTATGGTTAAGTTTATTATCCATTAGTTATCTTCTGCTTGGATGACCCTT
>NW_023628017.1:0-2352 GCF_014905685.2 Nematolebias whitei | reverse complement strand
GACCCTGTGATGCCCACCCACTGCTCCAGTCTAGAAATGAGGATATTGTGGTCGATGGTGTCAAAAGCAGATGTAAGGTCCAATAGGACAAGCAGCACAGAATCACCTGCGTCTGTGGATATGAAAATGTCATTAAAAACCTTCAGTAGAGCAGTTTCAGTGCTATGGAGAGATTTGAAGCCAGATTGGAATAACTCAAGGATAGCGTGATCCCCCAAAAACTGTTTCAACTGAGACTCCACAATTTTTTCCAGTAGTTTAGAGGTGAATGGGAGTCTGGAGACAGGCCGGAAGTTGGACATGACTGAGGGGTCAAGGTTAGGTTTTTTCAGGAGGGGCTGGACAGCAGCATGTTTAAAAGTCTTTGGCACCACACCTGAGGATAAACTGCTATTCAGAATAGCGAGGATAAAAGGACCCAGGGTAGGAAAAACTTCCTTTAGCAGTCGAGGGGGGACCACATCAAAGGGGGAACCAGATGGCTTCATGCTGCACATTACCTGCTCCAGAGAGGACAGAGAGATGGGCTCAAAGTGGTCAAACACAGCCACACACTGAGAAGGGATGGACAGATCATGAGCTGGTAGAGAAATGAGTGCCCGGGTGTTTGCCACTTTTTCTAAAAAGAAATGGAGGAAGTTCTCACACAGCTCAGTTGAGGCTTCCAGAGGTGAAGGCTCACTGAGGTGTAGAACTGAGTTCAGGGTGGAGAAAATAACTCGGGGGTTGTGGGAGTTGGAGACAATTAAATCAGAAAAGAATTTACATTTGGCAGCTTTAACGGTTTTCTGATAGTGACGCCAACTCTCCCTTAACATTTGAAAAGACACCTGGAGCCTGTCCTTCCTCCACTTTCGTTCAGCTTTGCGACACTGCCGCCTAACGGCTCGCGTGACGTCATTCAGCCAAGGCTCTGATTTAAGTTTTGTTTTTCTGGTCTTAAGGGGAGCAACACGGTCCAGAACATTTAAACAGGCAGAGTTGAACTGAGAGGTTAGCTCCTCAGTGGTAAGAGACACCGAGAGCTGTTCGATCCTCTCAGAATTAAAACCTTCATTAAAACGAGCAGCAGTGAAATGGTTAATGGAACGCGTACGTGCAGGAACGCACGTCTTAGCAGTATGACAAGGGGGGGTGAAGTCAAACAATACAGGCATGTGGTCTGAAAAAACATTGTCACCGATTTTCAAATTAGAAACAGAGACATCGCGTGTTAAAACGAGGTCCAGCGTGTGACCGTGTTCTTGGGTGGGGCCGCTCACCTGCTGAGCTAAATTAAAAGAGTCCAATAAATCCAGAAAGTCCTTCACTAAGGGCTTCTCCTGACAACACACATGCAAATTAAAGTCACCAATAAACAAAAAGTGAGTGTATCTCTGTGTGATATCAGCCAAAAAGTCAGAGAATTCATTTATGAAGTCTTTAGAACGAGGTGGGCGGTAGATGAGCGCGCACAGAACCGTAGGAGAGTGTCCGAGTTCAAAGGCGCTCAGCTCGAAGCTGGCGCGGGACACCGGGATGGACAACTGTTTACACGCAAAGTTTGCCTTAAAAACTGTTAATAATCCCCCCCCCACGCCGACCTGATGGCCGCGGGGCATTGAAACATACACAGTCCGGAGGAAGTAGTTCCACCAAGGCGCTGGACTCACCATCAGAAATCCATGATTCTGTGACGAACAGAAAATCCAACTCCTCAACTTTAAAAAAGTCATTGAGGATAAATGTCTTGTTGGAAACAGACCTTGCGTTGATTAAACACATCTTGATATTGTCCGACACAGGCACAGCCGTGGATGGAGATGCGCGCGCCAGCGGGCGCAGGTTATGAAGAACAGCTCCTCCTGGTCTGCTGGTGCGGCGCACAGGTAAACAACTCCAGGTGTTTCCATGGACTGAGCGCGCGGGCAGCTGGCCAGCAGCCGGGCCCCGGGAGCACCACGGGTCAGAGAGGAGATGATCAGATCCAGAGCGAGTCCTGATAGAATAATCCACACTTTGCCTCAGTTTCACCAAAATCCCTGCACGCTTCCCACGACGTCTGCGACGTTTCCTCCATGGAGAAAGGCCAGGGTCACGCAGAAGGAACGCAGGAATCTCAGATAGGACCGGTGGGGGAGAGTGCTGGCCGCTGTTCAAAAACTCCGCGGGAATTTCAGCAAAAGTACGGAGCTCCAAAAGTGCCCGACGATCATACTGAAAATATGACTCGGCACACTGCACAAACCATTGTAAAAATAACAAAAATAAAATACAAGCAGAGAGCGAGAGATGGGCAGCCCTACACACCGGCGCCATCTTTGAAAGAACATGCACGCTCCTTTGGAAATCAGCTTGGGCCAACGGTACGCT
>NW_023628016.1:622-2353 GCF_014905685.2 Nematolebias whitei | reverse complement strand
TAGGGATTGATGAAAAATTATGTTTGTTGATAATGAGACTGGACGAGTAGCTCTCGGCAAATTGCCGACTTCAAAAGTAGCTCTTGGTTCAAAAAAGGTTGGGCACCCCTGCTCTAGAGCCGGTTTTGTGTAGGATTTCTCCTTCTGCCTGGCTCCTGAGTTAGTGGGGACGCTGTCTGCTCTGTGGTACAGAGTTCTGATGACTCCTAACTTGTGCTCCAAAGGGTGATGGGAGTCAAACTGCAAATACTGGTCTGTGTGGGTGGGTAGGAAGACACCCAGGCTGAGTCCACCCGTATCCCCCCCCCCTTCCCCCACGGCAGAGGCCCCAAAGCCCACCAGTGCACCAAGGGCCCCAGGGCCGGGCGCCGGCGCATGCACCGGCCCGAGACCCTGACAACATACCCGCCAAGACCCGAGACCCCCGGATCAAGCTGGGACCCCAGCCCGGGAGCGACACTCCCCCAGAACCCCGAACCCGCGCCTACCCCAAACCCACCCAGGAGCAGCCAGGCCACCAGGCCAGCAACCTGCGCCCGCCGGCACAGACCGCCCAGAGGCCTGCATGCAGCCAGCAGAGGTTAACACCCAGAACCACCAAAGCCATCTCCCAAGTTGAGCGCCATTGCGCCGGGCCCACGACCCCCCTATGCCCCCAGGCCCGATACCCCCCCACATCAACCACAATGCCCCACGGGACAAAATCAAAGGGGTTTACCCACCTCCACTACAGGTTGAAGCCAATCAAAGAAGCCCAGAGAGATTGTTCTGATGTGGAGGTACAGGCTGTCTCAAGACTGATGTAATCTAACAAAAGGTCTTTATACTGTTTCATACTAAGAGTATTTTTATTTTTCCAATTTATGAGTATAGTTTTTTTTTGCTATACATAAAGCAGTAAAAATCATGTGAATTGACTTTGTCTCCAAGGTGACATCATCTAAGTGGCCCAGTAAGCAAACTGATGGAGAGAGTGGAATATTACATCTCAGACACTTTGATAAGTCCTCACATATCCGGCACCAAAACCTCTGAACAGGTGGACAGAACCAAAATGCGTGGATGTGATTGTCAGGAATATTGTTTGTACACTGTGAGCAAACATTAGATGATGCGAAACCCATCCTGAACATCCGTTGTCCTGTGTAGTGTACTCTATGAAGGATTTTGTATTGTATTAATTGTAAATTGGGGTTTTTAATCATCTTAAAAGTTCTTAGACATATCTGAGACCAGAAGTTTTGGTCAAAGTTGACTGACAAGTCTGTCTCCCATTTTACAATGGTGAGAGAGTGAATGGTTGTTTGTCTCATTTGTCTCTATGTGGCCCTGTGATGGACTTGCGACCTGTCCAGGGTGCACCCTGCCCCTCGCACAGTAATTGCTGGACATGGGCACCGGCGACCCCCGTGACCCAAAATGGAATAAGCGGGTAAAGATAATGGATGGATGGATTTAATTTGTTGATATTCTAAAAATGTATTCTTATCAATCCCATATTGTATTCATCTGTTAAATACCATACCATACCATACCACTTTATTTATAAAGCACTTAAAACAGCAACAAGGCCAACCAAAGTGCTGTACAGACAAAACAACAGGTAACACACAAAGCAAAATACAAAATGAAGTAAATCAGAAATATAGACATAAAAACGATGCAGATAATGATGACTAACCAGTGTAGAGCATACAGGATCAAAACACAGATCATCTTGTGTTGAAAGCT
>NW_023628016.1:0-522 GCF_014905685.2 Nematolebias whitei | reverse complement strand
TAAATGTGACTTGAAAACCGAGAGGGAGGGGGCCTGTCTGACAAGCAGAGGTAACTCGTTCCAGAGTCAAATTGGGATATAGTTTACATCCTCATATATATGTTCCAAATATTTGATTCTTTTACACCTCCAACCTGGGAAGTTTATCATATTATTCTGTTGTAGGATGTCAGGGTTGTTCCAGATGGGTGTACGTCTGCATGGAATTAATAAAGACTGTCATTTTAAGAAACTCCCACCAAGCTGTCAGAGAGGAGCTGATATTGATGCTTTTAAAGCAATCCTGTCGTTTTATGTTTGAGCTAATGAATGGAAGGTCCGAGATCATTATATTATTGCAAAGTGTCTGTTCTACGTCTAGCCAGGGTTCATCAAGGGGTGTGTGTTTTATCCATCTTGAAATGTATTCTAGCCTGTTGGCTAGAAAGTAATAATAGAAATTGGGTAGCTCTAGTCCTCCTTTATCTTTGGTCTTCTGTAGTGTTTTTAGTTTAATACGTGGGGGTTTATCTTTCCAGAGAA
>NW_023628015.1:0-2353 GCF_014905685.2 Nematolebias whitei | reverse complement strand
GACCAGGGGAAAATTACCCACAAGTCCCTGGTCGTTGGGTGTAGAGACCCCAAAATAGAAGCGTGGGGTGCTGGGAGGACCCCGAATAAGAATCCAGTGTCATATTGGCCCCAGCGGTTTTAGAAAAAAATTCGTTCTGAAAAGTCAGCCAAAAGAGGGTCTAAGTGTCTAAGACCCACAGATCACTTTGATGGAAAATTTGGGCCTCTTAGAGACATTTTTTTTCTACTGGGTCCAGACTCGCCGTTTTCGTATATGTTGTTGCCGGGCCTCCGACGGACGCGTAGGCGTCGACCCCGCTCAGATCGGACCCCGTTTAGGGCGTTAAACGAAGGGGGGATCGCCCCAGTTTCGTCCAAAATACAAGTACCCATAAATCCTAGGCAAAACGCAGGACGGACACCAAATGCACAGAACACGGTCAGGGTGATGTGCTGAACAGGACCTGTGAGTTTGGCACCCCAAAGACTTTGCTTAGTGGGCGAACCAGAAACCCAGTTTTTCTCAAACTTCAGGTACCCATAATTCATAGCGTAAATGGACGAGGGACACCAAACTCACAGAGTGCGGTCAGAGGGTCGTGCTGACCAGGACCTGTGAGTTTTGTCCACCAACGACCTCATTTAGGTAGTTAACTAGCGCCCTGTTCTCTCACCACCAATTACCCATGAATCCTAGGCAAAACGCAGGACGGACACCAAACGCACGGAACGCGGTCAGGGTGATGTGCTGAATAGGACCTGTGAGTTTGGCACCCCAAAGACTTTGCTTAGTGGGTCATCCAAACCCCAATTTGGCAGAAGAAGCAATTACCCATAAACCCCTGGGAAAATGAGGACGGACACCAAACTGACAGAACACGGTCAGGGTGATGTGGTGATCAGGACCTGTGAGTTTTAGCCCTTTGTGAGGTTCCTAAGGGGTCAACAGGCCCTCCAAAGTCAAAAGGTCAATAGGTCAGGCCTTTGCTGGATGGCCCATAATTCACAGAAGAAAAAAGCTAGGGACACAAGATTTTCAGGGTTAGAGAGAGGTCCTCAGCTGATGACACCCTGAAAATTTGAAGTAGTTGGCTTGTTTCTGAAGGAAGTTATAAGTAATTATATATTTAGGCCTCTGAGGCCGCACTTCCAGGATGACGAGTGCATTTTGCCCTACAGCTTCGCGTGGAAAGCTCGTACAAAGAGGAGCCAGACACCGTTGGAAAGGTCTGCTCAAGGGCAATTCAGAGAGTCCTATCTCATCTCTGTACGTGCTTTCTGAGATCCGCAATTTGCCCCAAAGTGTATTGGATCACGGGCATTTTCACGCGCGCACGCGCACACGTACGAGCACGAAATTTTGCACAGCTCTTCCTGAATACTTGCTTTACATCTGTACCAAGTTTGAAGGGGTTGGCTTATTCCTGAAGGAAGTTATGAAGTTTTTTTATACTTAGGCTTCGAGTATTTGCATGAGGCATTTTCTTAGAGAAAAGATGAGTACGTTTTGTGTAACAGCTTCGCGTAGGAAGGTCGTACAAAGATGAGTCAGACACCATTGGAAAGGTCTGCTCAAGGGCAATTCAGAGACATCTGTCTCATCTCTGTGTGTGCTTGTTGAGACCCGCAAAACGCACCGAAGTGCGTACATTTACGGGCCATTTCACGCGCGCTCGCGTGCACGTACGAGCACGAAATTTTGCACAGCTCTTCCTGGGTACCTGCTTTACATCGTTACCAAGTTTTAAGTGGTTGGCTTATTCCTAAAGGAAGTTATGAATTTTTATAATATTTGACCGCTCGGACGGACGGATGGACGTGTGCGTTTCCGCTCGCAGCTTCGCGTCAGAAGACCAGATCAGGGGGACCTCGGTACAGTTGTAAAGACCTGGCTTGTCCGAATCCAACGTGACCTCCCTTGTCTGCGTGCGTGCTTCCTACGCAACGCAAAAGAGTGTTTTACACACTGACCCTTAGGTTTAACACACACACTCGCTGCGCACGTATGAGCGGCCCCCAACAGGATCAAAGGACGAGCTTGTTAAGGTCAGATCTCGGCTTCCGAGGCACGTAGAAGGACGAGGTCAATGCCGATGGATTCGTCTCGAGCCCACAAACAACATGCTTTGAACTAGTGCACGTCAGTGCACGTTTAGGGGCTTAAAAAGCCATCTGAAGCCAATCGTGATGATTACCCATAAGTCCTGAAAAAAATTCAGGAGGGACACAAAACTCACAGAACGCAGTCAGGGGGTGGTGGAGAACAGGGCCTGTGAGTTTGGTGCACGATCGACCTCGTTTAGAGGGTTAACGAGCACCTCGTCGGACCAGGGGAAAATTACCCACAAGTCCCTGGTCGTTGGGTGTAGAGA
>NW_023628014.1:0-2354 GCF_014905685.2 Nematolebias whitei | reverse complement strand
GTTCTCCTGCGTCTCCCCTGAGCTTTCCTGAGTCCTCCCTGAGTTTCTCTTTGAGCCATCCGTTTTCATGTAAGTCTTGCTGCCACGTCAGCTATTATTTTGTTCTTTATTTACTATTAAAATACTTATTTTTGTAATCTGCCGAGTTGAGTCCTGTCTGCACAATTGGGTTCGTTCCTGTCCAACAAATCCTGACATTACGACCCGACCACACATCAGAACCCAGCGGGCAGGGCTCTCTCAGCAACTCACCTTTTTTCTTTTTCTCCTCCGAGCTTCCCTGTTATGAGCGAGCGTACAATCCGGTGCGGCGGGTTCTGGACCAGACCCGTCCGCCCACAAGGACGTTTTGACCAGGAGGTGGAAGTCCTGTCTTCACCACTCCTGGTCCTCGAAGAAAACAGGGCTCGGCACCGGGGAACCCACCCTGTTTCAGAGTCCGCCTCGCCCGGCTACTCGGGATGGACGTCGGGGGAGGACGAAGAAATCGAGGATGAGTTCTGTTTTGCTCCTGTCCCCCGACTATCCCGACGTCGCCGGGGAGGTAGAAAGCGGTCCCGGGGGCAGTCCGCGGCGCCCGGCCCGTTCTCGTCGGCTGAGCAGTATCATAGAGTTGGTTCCGGTGTTTTTGTGGGAGCTGGTCCCGCTGCCTCACCTCACAGGTTTCCGGTGGGGGCGAGGTCCAGCGTCCCGCGGGAGCTCCGGTCCACTCCTGTTCGGTTCGGCGAGTCCGGTCCACGTGACGTTACGGGGGCGGGTTCCGTCGCCTCACCTTCCAGGTTCCTGGTGGGGGCGGAATCCGGCCTCCCACCGTCACACCGTGCTGCGCTGTCCAACCCAGTCAGACCGTGCCTCCTGGGCATTCTCCCAGTGACTCTGTGGGGGCGTGTTCCGCCGACCCACCTCCCAGGTTTCCGGTGGGGGCGACACCTGACACCACATCTTCACATAGTGACACTTGCCCGTCAATCACATATTCATCCCATGATCTTGCATACATAACCCAGACTTTATTAGATTTATTCACTTCTGCTAAAAATAACCCGGACTGCTCAGATGTTTTGTTTTCCCTGATGGAGGAATTTTTAGTTTTACGGCCAGGCCTCCTTCTGATCCCAGAGTACAACCGTTTATTAATAGAAATAAGGTCTCTCATCACACCCAAGGTCACTAATACACAGTCTGAACCCAAAATCCATCCTGCACCCATCAACTTCGCCGCTGTTCCTCCTGCTGAGCTCCTCGCCGTTGGTACACCTGCTCCTGTCGCCTCAGAGGACTCGGCATCAGTTTCTGTTTCCCGTCGCCGCCGCCGCCGCAGAAGATCAGTTCCTGTCGCCACCGCAGAGGAGTCGGTTTCTGCCTCCGCTGCAGCTCTCCAGGCTCCCACGCCGTCTGCTGCAGAGCCACAGGCCTCTCCGTCGTCTGCTGCAGAGCCCCAGGCATCTCCGTCGTCTGCTGCAGAGCTCCAGGTCTCTCCGTCATCTGCTGCAGAGCCACAGGCCTCTTTGTCGTCTGCTGCAGAGCTCCAGGCCTCTTCGTCGTCTGCTGCAGAGCCACAGGTCTCTCCATCGTCTGCTGCAGAACTCCAGGTCTCTCCGTCGTCTGCTGCAGAGCTCCAGGTCTCTCCATCGTCTGCTGCAGAGCTCCAGGTCTCTCCGTCGTCTGCTGCAGAGCTCCAGGTCTCTCCGTCGTCTGCTACAGAGCTCCAGGTCTCTCCGTCGTCTGCTGCAGAGCTCTAGGTCTCTCCGTCGTCAGCAGCAGCCAACCCTCAGGTCCCCTCGTCACCTGCAGCCAACTACAAGGTCCCCTCGTCACCTGCAGCCAACTACAAGGTCCCCTCGTCACCTGTAGCCAACTCTCAGGTCCCTTCGTCGTCCGCTGCAGCTCCCCTGGACTCCATGATGCAAGCTGCAGCTCCCCAGGTTCCCACGTCATCTGCGGTTCTCTCCAACTCTCCAGAGGGGTCGACGCTCTCCACTTCTCCAGAGGGGTAGACGCTCTCCGCTTCTCCAGAGGGGTCGACGCTCTCCGCTTCTCCAGAGGGGTCGACGCTCTCCGCTTCTCCAGAGGGGTCGACGCTCTCCGCTTCTCCAGAGGGGTTGACGCTCTCCGCTTCTCCAGAGGGGTCGCCTCCATGGTCGTCGCACGCTGCAGTCCTCCAGAGCCCCAAGTCCTCTTCGTCGCCAGCTGTGGTCTCTGGGGTCTCTTCACCAACAGCTGTGGACTCCGGGGTCTCTTCGCCACCAGCTGTGGTCTCCGGGGTCTCTTTGCCAACAGCTGTGGTCTCTGGGGTCTCTTCGCCAACAGCTGTGGACTCCAAGCTCTCTTCGCCGCCAGCTGTGGACTCCAAG
>NW_023628013.1:0-2354 GCF_014905685.2 Nematolebias whitei | reverse complement strand
TCTCATTCATCTGAAACTGGTATTTTTATTGAAAAGAACATTCTTTGTTCTGCTTTCTTCCTGCCGCGAGTGCGTGTCTTAGGGAGCCTGTGTGTATGGCTGTGTGAGCTTGCGTTTGCGTGTATCTTCAAGCGGGCCTGTGTGTGTGTGCATCTTAGTGAGCCTGTGTGTGTGCTCGTGCTGGTCAACACATGGCCCTGATCATCCAAGGCATTGAAGCCAACAAACCAGGCATGACTCAGCAGAATAACAAATAATAACATGCTCTGACTTGTTCTTTCCTATAAGATCAGGATGAGCTCTGTACATATTTGATTCCCTCTTCACGGAGTCGGACTGTTCCCTTAACCCACACTTAAGCTCCAAGCCAGTCCCGATCTTCATCAGCTGTATCTACTTTTAAGACATCTTCCTCATAATCCAAATCGACCAGTTCTTCATGATACGGTGCTGGATCTTCAGTGTCGCTAGGCCCAAGGCTTTGGGCCTCCTCGTCAGCAGCATCCCAAAAATCCACTATAGTCAGCTCGCCAGAGTCGACCTCTCGTAAGTTGCCCACTTGAGATGTCGGATCCCCGGGGTGATGTGTATCCTCAGACGAAAGTGGTGCTGTGCTGGTGACAGGCTGAGAGGATGTTGCCTCCACACTCATGGGAGACTCAACAGGAGTGACGGGCTCATAGATGGGTCGTCTTTCGTCTGAATAAACCCATACATACGCCTCCGGCACTCGCTGTGGTCGTTCTTACGTCGATTCTTGAGGGACATTTACTGGCCCCTCAGGATGAGTTGGGTCCAGAAATGTTCCATCTGGGTTGATCAGGCTTGGTGGATTGGAATCTTCAGGGCTGGTTGGATCATACGGAGCAGTGCTTGTGGAGTTGGTCGGACTAGGTGGGCCAACTTCAGTGCTCACAAAATGATCAAGATAGGTCTCCAATTGGTACAGTTCTGGGCACTCCAGGGAGAGAAGGGGTGGTTCAGGAGATGTTGCCCTTACTTTCATAGGCTCGGTTTCAGGCTGAACCTGTGTAGGTGGCAGGTCAGGTGAAGCAACGGCTGGGGTTTCATGTCGAGTCGTCACCATCATGGTCTGTTTCAGGTGGACGTGAGGTGGATTTGTATTCCGTTCTTGAATTGCTGTCATCGCGGGAGTCGGAACCAGTGGTGGAGTGGCTCCTAGGTTTGCCCCTAAGGAGGCTGGAACTGTCGGGGCCAGAGGCTCTGATGATCCCTGCGTAACCCCGAAGGATGGGCCATGGACCAGGGGCAGCCCAGTGTACAGATGGATTGCCACAAACCTGGTGAGGTTGTGGAGGTGCTCCCACAACTTGGGTACCACCGGGTAGTATGAGGCTCGTGGCGGGATAGCACCCCTTGGACGATAGGGCACTGAGTTCAGAGTCGAGGTCCAGATGACTTTGCAGGTGCGTTCCGTTTCCATGCACACCGCTGCGGAAACTTACGGCAGACTATGAGGCTCGTCTGAGACAAGAATTCCATTCACCGCAGTTCTGGCCACCAAGCCAGAGTGACAGCACTGGCACCACCAGGACGAACCGACAGCCCAGAGATATTTGGTCTCTGTCAATCCTTTGTGACAGAAACAGCAGGTTACTTCAAGCTCCTGTAACGACAAATGGATGCAAAAAAAATGCAAATATGTCCAAATTGATGTTTTGACGCTTGCAAATGAGTCTGAGGTGGATAATTTCAAGCTTGTCCATGTTTCTTAAGATATGTTTACAAGCTTGTCATTATGTCTGAAGGGATGATTTCAATCTTTTCACTATGTTTGAAGTGATATTTTTCAGCTTGCCACCTATGTCCAAACAGATGTTTTGAAGCTTGCAAATTTTTCTGAAGGGATGTTTTCAAGCTTGCAAATGTGACTTTATGGGATGTTTTCAAGCTTGCCAATGTGTCAGAAGCAATGTTTTAAAGCATGTAAATTATGTCCAAATTGATATTTTCAAACTTGCAAATGTGTCTGAGGGGATGTTTTCAAGCTTGCCAATTTGTCTGATGGGATGTTAACAAGCTTGTGAATTATGTCTTGTTCTATGAAATTATCTTTAACAAGATAGATACAGGTTAGGGGAAAGGTCGGAGCAATGAATAAAAACTCTCAAAAGAAACTCTCAGACTGTTTTCTGCTAGAATAATAAGTGTCATTTATTAAACCGCCACAGATACAGCAAAACAATGTACATTCAGTACAAATCAAACATTGATGTGAAAACCCCTCACCGTGACACCAGACCGAGGAAGCCGTTATCAGTCCGAGTAGAAAGGTAACATCAATTCAGGCTGGGCGTCGGAACCGGACCCGCAGCAGACTTCAACTATTTTTC
>NW_023628012.1:0-2354 GCF_014905685.2 Nematolebias whitei | reverse complement strand
ACCTTTGGCAGTTCCTGATGGAGCTGAGTCATTGGCCACCTGGATAAGGGTACTTGTTTATTTAGCTTTCTGTAGTCTATGGTAAGTCTCCACTTACCATTCGGTTTTAAAACTGGCCATAAAGGCGCAGAGTAGGTGCTATTACATTGTCTGATTATACCTTTGACCAAAAGGTCATCAATGATCTCCTGGACAGGCTGGTGTGCTGCCAGAGGGATCTTGTATTGTCTGACAAATGTTGGCGGTGCGTTGGGTGGGGTTGGGATTCTCACTGCGTGGAGTGAGGTCAACCCACAATCTGTTGAGTCAGTTGAAAATGACTTTTCATATTTTAAAAGAACTTGGCGTAGTTTGTCTCTTTCTTCATCAGATGTCAGAGCGTCGGCTTGTGCGACCACCTGATCAATCTGTGATGAGACTGATAAGGGTTCTTGCTCCTTGGGGAGCTCCAATGAATCCCTTTCTGAGTCGTCGGGCCTGTCTATGGGTAAGACACCATAGGTTTGAGGTCCTTGGTCGACATCATCGGTTGAAAAAAGGGCTATGGCCTGTGTTGGTTTTGTGAACCATACTGGCCCAGCTTCTTGACTCGGTACCAGATTGTCTGGGAGTCCTCCCAGAAATGGAATGCCTAGTTCAAAATCATGAAAGTCAGTTGAAATCAACCATCCTAGCATAGTCTTTTTTGGGATCAGCACCTCATCCATGCCAGTGTTACACACAGCAATAGATGTGGTCCTGGAGTCAAGACTCACCTGGTTCGTGGCTTCCACGGACAGTCCCAAGTGGAAAAATGCAGGAGAGGGTTGAAAATATGCCGGTTTACGGCTAATAGCTTGTCCAGCTATGATGTGGATTCGCACCATTAGGTTAATCACCTGAGGTGGTACTGTGGTGGTTTGGTTGCTAGCAACTTGGCAGGCCTCTGGAATGGTCTGCCCAGCCTTAAGGCTCGCTGTGACTAGCACAGGAGGATCCTTTGTGGCTGGTTTCAGGGACCACAGCACCTTGTTGATGGTGTCCACGTGGACACCTAACCTTACCAAAATGTCGGAGCCTATGTAGGATGCATGTGGTAAGTTTTGGATAACGAGAAACGGGTGAACCAGTTCTTGTTGATTCCAGTTCAGTTTTAGGTTAACGACTCCTTCTGTGGTCATTACCTGTGAACTATTGGGAACTAATGGAAAGCAGAAAGCTTTTTTAATTAGTTCTAGACCAACGTGTTTGTGAACCAAGGTTTCATAGAAAGCTCGGTTAATTGCTGATTTATCTGTCCACAGAGACAGAACAGCATCGTTGGTGTGGGACCCTTGGATCTCTACACCCTTAACTACCAGTTGTAGGTAGTGTTTGGTGGACTCTGACTGCTGCAGCTCACAGAGGAGGCTGTCTTGTTGAGTCAGAGTTTGGACCACTTGGTGGGTCTCTTTGGTTTCACATGGTGTCAGAGGAGTACTCACCGGGCTCGTGTCCTCGGCTGAGGAGTCCTGTGCGCCTTCCGCGGTACCTGCTGTTGGGCAGTCTGTGTCACACTCCGGAGGCGTATCTATTGGCAGTGGTTTGCTCACTTTTGTCCACATTATTTGATCACCATAATCTATAATCGCGTCGAAGCGATTTATAAAATCCTGGCCAACCAAAAATGGGAATGAGTCAACACGAGACACGTGTACTGGGTGGTACAGTGTCATATTGCCAATCTGCATGTGAACCATTGCTATAGATGTCAGGGTTGTTTTCATTTCTGAGAGACCCTGCATTTCTATAGCACATTCAGAGAGAGGTATTATCCTGTTAACACTGGCAGCGTCCGTCCTCAGCTCCTCGAACAGTTTAGCTGACATAATTGTTATGTCTGCCCCACCGTCCAAGAGTGCTTCGTGTGTGAGGACACCTTCGAGTGTTACTGACAGGTACGCCTTTTTGGCGACCCCCTTTCTGATGAAGTTACACAGAAACCTTTTGGGTTTTTTCTGACGCTTCTTCACGCGTTCAGCCTTATCTGTGTAATCTTGGTTTGTCTGAACCGTCAGCACAGCAGAAGCTGTTTCTGAGTGTTCAGCCTGCGATGACTCGTCATCGTTTGTGTGTGTGTTTACCCCCCCTTCTTCTGATGAGGGGTTGTTTGAGGCAACAACAGTTATGTCTTGGTGTGTTCCACCGACATCTGTTATGTTGTCATTCGCGCCCTCAGATGTAATAGGAATTACATTACTGCATAGTGCTCCTGGATGGGTTCCCGTGTCAGTGTGTTTCAAAGTTTCTAACAACCTGCGTATTTTCTCTGTCTCTTCCGAGTTCAGAGGTGTAGGGCCTTGTTTCTGGAACTTTTGTGATTTTTTCGCCTCGGA
>NW_023628011.1:0-2354 GCF_014905685.2 Nematolebias whitei | reverse complement strand
AAAAAAAAAAACTTTTCTGGACTTATGTCTGCCTGCTTCATACTCACTCAGGTCCAAATAACAATAACAACAAACCATCATTACAATAGGATCTGACCAGTCACAAACCCAGCAGACGAGATGGAGTAGAGGTAGGGCAGCCGACTTGGGACCGGAAAGTTGCAGCTCGACTCCCCGCCATTCCCACATGTCGCGTCTCTGAGCAAAACACCTAATCCCTAATTTGCTCCCTGGGCAGCTTACATAACTGCCCCCTGCTCCACCTGGTGCATCTCACATGTGAAAGGTTAAATGCAGAGAACTAATTTTACCATTGTATGGGAACATACAATGATGATAACACATAGAGCTTACTTAATGATAGATAGACACCAATGAAACTCTAATCACAGAGAGACTACAAGAACAACATATTCACTCCTCTCCGAATCCTTTTTTTCTTTCTACTTAACATCTAGACTGAGTTGTTTATTCCTGTAGTCTTCTTACACAGACTATTGCCTACCTTCTTACTGACCAATGCCACTTCTTGATGCTGAAGTACTCCTAGTATTGACACAATGTTGTGTAATTCACCAAACATTTTCCTAACCGCCCCCAACTAATCAAAATATGTTACTAACACAATATCATGAAGTTCCCCAAACTTTTTCGTGAAAGTTCCCGACTATCCAATGAAATTCCCCAAACTTCTTATTTTTTTATAGTCCCCAACTATTCAGTGACGTTTCCTGAACCTCTTTTTATTTTGAAAGCCCCCAGCTTTTTTTTTTTTTTGTGAGCTCAGTTTAAGTGTAGAAACATTGTGAAGTGTTTCAATGAACTTATCATCGCTCAATTTTTTTTTTTTTTTTTTTTTTTTTTTTAAAGAAAGAGAAGAAAGAAGAATAAATAAATAATAAAAAAGAAGAAGATAAGACGAGAGACCACCATGACAAAACAACATGCACAGCACAATGCCACCCACAATATCACCATGAAACATTCGACATCGCACAAGGAATCATCTAGCTTCCACCACTACCCAACCTAGCGTGCATCTGTCAAAGCACCTGAATCCAAACACCCGCGCAAGCACGCCCACCACCACCAGATTTCTCCAAAAGAATGCCCAATAGTGGACGCGGGGGCCCACAGACCCGCCCCCCCAGGACACAATGGCAACATAGGGAGGACCGGAGCCACAGACACACAGCGGCCCACAGGCCCGGAGCCCCAAGAGTCTCCCAACAGGGAGAACCGCACCCCCCCAGAGAGGAGCAGAGGAAAGAACCGGGTGACCCCAGCCACCACAATGCAGAGCCTCCAGGAAGCTGCAACGACGAGCCCACAGGCCCGGCCAGCGACCCATGCCACCCCCAAGTAGATCCGGCCATGGACACCGAGCCCCAAGCCCCGAGGCCATACCACCCCCCTAGCAGAGCCCCGACAGAGCCAGGGCACCCAGGCCCCGCCAGGCAGCAACCAGGGCGGACCGACGTGCACCCCACCACCCAGCCCAGACACCGAGAGCCACCAATGCACCGGCGGCAAGGGAAAAAAAAAAAAAAAAAAAAGAAAGCCCCCAGCTTTTCAGATATTGAACAAAAATCTTTTCAGTGCCCTGAGATGACTTCTGTTGTGACTTGGCGCTATCCAAATAAACTGAATTGAATTGAATTGTAGTCGTGGTTTGTCTCTGGTTGGACTTCCTTCATGCCCCTCGACCCACCAGCAGACCTGATCCCACTAAAATCAGCAATTCGGCCAGAGGGCTTTCAGTTCAGGAGTACAAGACTCCTCCATGCACAGATTAAGGTCCAAGCTTGGTGATCCGAGGTCAGATGTTGGTTGCCGACTGTGAAGGACCAATTTGTTGGAGAAAATCTCTCTCACTAACATTGTTTACCCAAAAGAACCACACTCAACAGCAAGAGAAGGTTTTTAACCAGCATTCTACATGTAAGGACCCATTCAATACAGATTACATAAACCCCCTTTTCCATAGCCCCTCTTCAGCTCGGCTCAGCTCCGTCCATGTTACTTTTCCATATGAACTTCAGGACTGGTTCTGTAAGCATGTCCAGAATCCAACTCATCTTACCAGTTGGTGGCGGTAGTGCTCCATTAAGCTATTTACTAGCCACCACTAAATGCATTAGAAGAAGAAGACCCTGAAAAGATACACAGCAAAAATGGAGGATCTCGTAGCTTTGTTGAACATTCTGATCAGTCTGGCCAGCTCATAATCATGGCATAAACTTGAAACAGGTTTCATATACAGGATGAGAATTTATTTTGAAGTTTCTGTTAAAAAGAATACAGATTATTAAAATGATATGGTATCAAATGAAACTATATATATATATATATAT
>NW_023628010.1:0-2355 GCF_014905685.2 Nematolebias whitei | reverse complement strand
TCCCAGACCATGTCCCACCTGACTCTGACAAGACCTGTCCAACACCCAGACCCACCTGACTCTTACAGGTCATGTCCCAGCCCATGACATACCTGACTCTGACAGGTCCTGTCCAACACCCTGACATACCTGACACTGGCAAGTCCTGTCCAACACCCTGACCCATCTGTCACTGGCAGGTCACGTCCAACAACCTGTCACACCTGACTCTGACAGGTCCTGCCTTTCGTTCTGACCCACCTGACACTTATAGGTCCTGTCCAACACCTTGCCCCAATTGATTCTGAGAGGTCCTGTCCTACAGCATGACCCACCTGAATCCTACCTGGCCTGTCCAACACCCTGACCCAACTGACACTGACAGGTCCTGTCAAAGAGCTTGACACACGTGATTCTTACAAGTCCTGGGCTGTATCCTGACCCACCTTACTCTGACAGGCCCTGTCCAACACACTGACCCACCTGACTCTTACAGGTCTTAACCCAGACCATGAGCCACTTGACTCTTACAGGTCCTGTCCAACACCCTGGCCCAACTTACTATGACAGGTCCTGTCCAACATCCTGACTGACCTGACTTTGACAGGTCCTGTCCAACACTCTGACACACCTGACTCATATGTCCTGTAGCTGAAAATGACCTACCTGTCTCGAACAGGTCTTGACCAAAACCCTGCTCCACTTGATTCAGAAAGGTCCTATCCAACACCATGACCCACAGGAGTGCTAAAGGGCCTATCAAACACCCTGACCCACCAGACTGTGACAGGTCTTGTCCAACACGCTGACCAACCTGAGTCTTCCAGGTCAAGTCCTACACCCTGACTGGCCTGAGTCTGACAGGTCCTGTCAAACACCATGACCCTCCTGAGTCTTACAGGTCCTGTCCATGAACTTGACCCATCTGACTCTTACAGGTCCTGTCCAACACCCTGACCCACCAGACTCTTAAAGGTCTAGTCCAATACAGTAACCCACCTGACTCTTACAGGTCATATCCCAGACCATGACCCACCAGAATTTTACAGTCATTTCCAACACACACTGACCAAACTGACACTCACAGGTCTTGCCCCAGACTGTGACACAACTGACTCTTGCAGGTCCTGTCCAACACCCGGACCTATGTGACACTGAGAGGTCCTGAACAAACACCCTGCCCCAACTGACTCTGAGAGATCCAGTCCAACACCATGACCCACCTGATTCTGACAGGTCCTGTCCTAAACACTGACCAACCTGAGTGTTAAAGGGCCTATAAAACACCCTGACATGCCTGACTTTGACAGGTCCTGTCCAACACCCTGACACACCTGACTCTCTCAGTTCCTGTCCCGCACCCTGAACCACCTGACTCTGTCAGTTTCTGTCCAACACACTGACCCACCTGGCTCTGACAGGCCCTGTCAAACACCCTGACCCCATTGACTCTTACAAGTCCTGTACCAGACCATGACCCAGTTGACTGTGACAGGTCCTGTCAAACACCTTGGCCCACCTGGCTTACAGGACATGTGCAACAGCCTGACCCACCTGAATATTAAAGGGCCAATCCAACACACTGACCTTCCTGACTCTTACAGGTCCAGGCTCTGGAATGACCTTCCATTGAACATAAGACAGGCCTCTTCAATTGAGGTTTTTAAGTCCCTTCTTAAAACTCATCTTTTTTCTTTGGCCTTTTAGCACAATCTGAGATGTTTTACCTTGTTTTATTGTGTTTGTATTTTATTTTATTATTTTATTCCTGTTTTAAATTTTACCCTTCCATTTTATCATTGTATTGTATTATATAATTGTGTAAAGCACTTTGGTCCTGTTGGGTGCATAAAGTGCTCTATAAATAAAGTTGGTATGGTATGGTATGGTATGACTCTTGTAGGTACTGCCCAACACCCTCATCCACCTGACTCTGACAGGTCCTGTCACACACCCTGACCCACATGATTCTTACAGGTCCAGTCCTAGAACCTGACCCACCTGACTGACATGTCCTGTTCAACACCATGACACACTTCAATCTGACAGGTCCTGTCCAACATGCTGACCATCTCAGTCTGACAGGAACTGCCCAACACCCTGTCCCACCTGATTCTGACAGATCCTGTCCCAGACCATGATCCACCTGACTTACAGGTCCTTTACAACACCATAACCCACCTGTCCCAGACAGGACCTGTCCAACACCCAGACCCACCTGACTCTTACAGGTCATGTCCCAGCCCATGACCTACCTGACTCTGACAGTTTCTGTCTGACACCCTGACCCACCTGACTCTGACAGGTCCTATCCAACACCCTGATCTACCTGACTCTGACAGTTTCTGTCTGACACCCTGACCCATCTGACTCTGA
>NW_023628009.1:0-2355 GCF_014905685.2 Nematolebias whitei | reverse complement strand
TGTTTGAACGTGTGTGTAGTACAGTGTTGTATGAATGTGTGTGTTTGTAGTACAGAGTCATATAAATTTCTGTGTATAGTAGAGTGTTGTATTAATGTGTGTGTAGTAGAGTACTGTATGAATGTCTGTGTACTAGAGTGCTTTATGAATATGTCTGTAGTAGAGTGTTGTATGAATGTGTGTGTAGCAGAGTGCTGTATACTTTCTGCGTGTAGTACTGTATTAATATGTGTGTAGAAGAGAGTTATATGAATATGTGTTTTGTACATGCTTTTCTCTCTGGGGGGTGCGGGTGTCCCTGTTGGGGGACTCTCGGAGTTCAGGGCTTGGGGACCGCTGTGTGTCTGTGGTTCCTGTCTTCCCTGTGTTACTTCGTGTCCTGCTGGGATGGGTTTATGGGTCCCCACATCCACTATTGAACATTTTTAAGGAGAAACCTTTGTAGTGGACTAGGCCTGATGTCGAAACCTTGACCTTAGGCACCTTGTGGGACAGAAACTGTCATTTCATTGATTTGAATCCAGAAATACAGGTTGACCCATCCTGAGACTTTCTTTCTTGAAAATTCAAGTGAAAGAACACTCTCTTTTCTATTATCATTACTGTTTTACAAATGTTTGATAATCAAAGTGTTTTAGTTCAAACATTGTAGATGTTGCAGTGAACTAATCATTTTTAATTAACTGTGAAAACAGTAACAATGATTATTTTTAATCCTCATGCAAAGTTAGAATTCATGTTAAGGTCTGTTACAGAGTAATTATGCATTTTCTGATTTTCTGTCTTTGAATGAGCAGCGTAAGTTTGGTCCAAGGTCGGAGTCTAAGCAGACAAGTGTTGGAACGAGCTGTGTTGTTTTTAAATCCTCTCAGACGTAAACAGAGAAGCTGGCACCTGTTTTCCCAAACTCGCCCAAACATTTCTCTCGTCTGTCTGAAAAACATTTTCAATCTGTTCCATAACATTCTTGCTGTTTTCTGACTTCTAGTAACCTCTTACGTCACAAAACACACCCCTGTCTGGTCGACATTGACCAATAAGAAAACTCCCAAATGAACCGGAAATAGAGCTCTTTAAAATGTCGGTACTTCCTAGTTTTAAGGCAGAGTCTCACAGAGTCTCAGAGTTCCTGTTGGGTCGAAGTTCCTGTTGGGTCGAAGTTCCTGTTGGGTCGAAGTGCCTGTTGAGTCGAGCCGAGGTTGCGGTCGAGCTCCCGTGCTGGGAAACAGGAAGATCCTGACATGACCACAGAGCTCTTCCGAGTCTTATGGGATTATAACTTTCTGCCACATCTGGGTGGAACTCTGACGGACTCCACTCATGTGAAGTCCACTTGCTGAGGTGAATTTGTGTCGAACGGAATACCGTCACTACTTCGGACGATTCACAGCCATCCTACGGAGACGCTGGACAGGTAGCGTTAACTGGAACTCCGTATCCGCTGATTCATCTTCAGAGAGGTAACGAGTCAAGTTTACTACCGAGCGTACCGAGGAAAGCTGGGTTCGAATGGAGAGTGTCGTTTCTGGTGCCGACATAAACAAAACCCCTCACCCATCTTTTCCTCCCACTAAACTTCATCTTTCCTCTTTAAATTCTTCTATCAAGTAGAAATCATTCCAGATAATTTTAGAAATGTCTGTGTAAAGTTCTCATCCACCGCCGTGTGGATAATCAATCACTTGTATAGCTTGCTAAAATTAGCCATGTTGTTATTTTTCAATGTGCCAAATTAATGTAAATGTTTGATGTTAAACTTTGATTCTGTAAATAAATGACCACATTCATTTTGATGGGTCAAAGATAAATAACGTCTCACGATACATTTTATTAAATTCAATGCACGTTGTATACAGTCCAGAAAAATGAGAGAATCCGTTTAATTTATGAATATATCTCATGCATATGTTCATCTACACCTTATAGTGATAAGCATGCTCACACAGGTGTTTAGATTCAGGTGTTAATCAGATACACACTCAGTTGGGTTGTGGTGGCCATCAAATATATATTGTATTACCACGTACTGTATAAAATTCTTTCTAATGATGTTACAAGTATCGTTATATATGTTGTTTTGTTGTTGTGGTTTCTCGGTTTTGTCGTTTTTTTTTTCTTTCGGCAGGTCTATAGGCAGACTTCAGTGATGTTTATTTGTGTTCTCTTTATCCCTCTCTCTCTCCTCTATTCCAATCTCCTTCTTTACATTTTAACTCCTCTCTCACTTTTCTGCTTTGTTATCTTCTTTTTTTTCCGTCCCCGTGTCCATTACATCTGGGACAAAACCAAAGCAAATTCTAATAAAATTTAATTTAGATAACAAGTGGAGCATTAAGGCCAGCCATAATGCTCTGC
>NW_023628008.1:0-2355 GCF_014905685.2 Nematolebias whitei | reverse complement strand
GGACGGTGGGGTCAGATGTTCTGCAGCAGATGTTTTATGGGGTGGAGGTGCTGGTTCTGAGCCGTGGACTCAGTTCCAGCCTCAGCAGTCAGGGGGAGGCTGGTGGAGCTCAGAGTAAACACCGGGGGCTTAAGATGAGTCCATATTTGGTGCTTTTCACCGACCTCACAGAGGAAGCGTGTTGTTGGAGCTGACGGTCTCTTTTCTCCTCTTTCTCTTCCTGTGCAGGAGCTGAGGACTGAAGACGGGCGTCCAGGCTTTTCTGAACTCAGACTGTCATCAGGGGCCCTGCAGGGGACGTGTGGTTGCCACGGCTACTATTTACATCCTACTCTTTTTTTCTTTTTTCACACGGCTGGTGGAAAATGGCCGCCCAGGTGGAGGGTTGTTGAGACGAGAGTAAAAGAAGAAAGCCGAACATCAGACGGTCTGCTGACAGCTGAACGTTCCAGTCGAGCTGGACGACAACACTACAAGAACTGGACGTATTTATTGTCTCCAACGGTTTGAGTCTTTCAGACTGCTGTCGGCCCCCCGGGTCCTAATTGTCCAGCCGGAGGGAGCCCGTCATGTGACCCCCTCCCTCCTCTTCCTCAGGTGGACAGGAGCCTCTTGTCCACAGCTGAAGTCTTACTCTGACGTAGAACATGTGAACCTGCAGCCGCCTCTGTGGACCTCTTGGTCCTGTGACTGTTGTCTCTCTCCACTGCAGGAGGTCCGGTTTGCTTTCTTCCCTCCCCCTGACCCGCCACACTTCCTGAGAACCTTTTTGAATAATTTAAAGTGACACTATAGAGAAAAAGCACTTTATCTGTACCTCGGTGGCCTGCTGTGAACACTGGTGCGTGAAACGGCGGCGGCAGGGCTCGGCTGGCTGCTGCCTCGGAGACACAATCTTCCATCGGTTCTTGTTTTGGACCATTCTTTAGGACAACACGTGGTTTTGTACACTGTTTAAAGGGAAGTGCTGTCCTTTTTGAAGTGGTATCCTGTGGAAAGGTGTTTCACTGAGCTGAGAAACCACCTTTATGAACAGTTAATATCTTACCTGTTGTAGATGGCTGTTTAAATGACTTCAGTTTGAGAAAATAAAGTTTAGTTCTGGCAGAACTGATGAGCTAACGGCTAGTTTGGACCATGCACCGTACATCAGGATCTCTGATGAAAACCCAGAAGTTGAAGCTGAAATGGGACCGGCGTCCCCATTGGCTGGTAACAAGTTTTAAATCCCGCCCTCTCCACATAAAGTGAATATTGCCCTCAGGTACTGTTTACAGGTGTCGACTGACTCCACTCATTCTTACCGTTGTTTGTTTAGTTAACGTGCTACAATTGTTTCTGCTCACATGAAGGTCACGTGACGCCATGAATGTTGGGGGCGTGGCTCCTGCCGGCTTCAGTTCCCACCACAGAGAAGACGGGGACACCTGGTCCGGGTTTGACCCCAGCGGAGACTAAAGAGGATCTCTGCCGTCTTGTGGAAACAGTTTTTATCCATTGAACTTGTTGAGGGCGACGCAGCAGCAGCTAGCTGTATCACGTCAGTGCCGCTCGGAACCCTTCCAGCTGACGTTTCTGTCAAACTGAGGACGGAGCTTTCGATGACTGGCCGTTTGAAGACGGTGAATTCTGCCTGAAAGCGGGTCGGATCAGATCCTGTTGGGACCGGCTGCTCCAAACTGATGGACCTCAAGTCCCCGTCTTCTCCGGTTGCTGGGACGTGAATCCAGCAGGACCCGGTTTACAGAAGCTGCCACAATATTATGGAACCAGAGTCTGTGCACCAGTGATGTGGGGCTTTAACCCCCCGCCCCCCCAACACACACAGGCAGTCATGGAGTCACGTGACCTTTAGTTCAGGCCTGTCGGGACAAATTACAGGAGTACCTGGGTTATTTTTAGTAAGACCTGTTGGGAGGTGAAAACTTGATCTGCTCCAGGTTCTGGTCCTGGTCCAAACAGACTCGACTGGGTTCTGACTAACCTTTAGCCCATCAGGCTGACCCTTTTTGTACGTCCCACAAACTCCACAGAACTGACCTGGACAAAAACTGAACCGAGTCACAGAAGTCCAGGTCTGGCCTGCAGCTCTGTGGGGGGCTGGTGCCCCTCCCCCCTGTGGGAGTTGGATCCCCCCCCCACAGAGGGGGAGGGGCTCTTATCTTCCTGTTCTGTTCGCAGCAGGTTCCAGCAGAATGAGTTCGTTGATGGATCAGAACCACTTGTTGTCGCAGAGTTCTGATGGCTGCTTTTTTATTGACATGTTCTGTAAATACAATAAACGAGCAATAATCCAGTTCTGGATGTTCTGCTGTGGTCCAGAGTTCTCCTTCAGTGGTCCAGAGTTCTCCTTCA
>NW_023628007.1:740-2355 GCF_014905685.2 Nematolebias whitei | reverse complement strand
AGTGTTTCCTCGTCAGTTTAATTGTTGCCACCTTTGTCTCGTCACACTTGTTGTAATCACGTCTTGTCTTGTCCTTGTATATAAGCCTCCTGTTCTGTGTTGTTCCTTTGTCGGGTCGTATTCGTTGGGTCTCTGTGTTCTCCTGTGTTCTCCTGCGTTCTCCTGCGTCTCCCCTGAGCTCCCTGAGTTTCCCTCTGAGCCTTCCATCTATTTGTAAGTTTTGCTGCCACGTCAGCTATTATTTTGTTCTTTATTTACTATTAAAAAATACTTATTTTTGTAATCTGCCGAGTTGAGTCCTGTCTGCACAATTGGGTTCGTTCCTGTCCACAAAATCCTGACATTACGACCCGACCACATATCAGAACCCAGCGGGCACCTTTTTTCTTTTTCCCCTCCGAGTTTCCCCGTTATGAGCGAGCGTACAATCCGGTGCGGCGGGTTCTGGACCAGACCCGTCCGCCCACAAGGACGTTTTGACCAGGAGGTGGAAGTCCTGTCTTCACCACTCCTGGTCCTCGAAGAAAACAGGGCTCGGCACCGGGGAACCCACCAGGCTCCTGCTTTTGAGTCCGCCTCGCCCGGCTACTCGGGATGGACGTCGGGGGAGGACGAAGAAATCGAGGATGAGTTCTGTTTTGCTCTTGTCCCCCGACCATCCCGCCGTCGCCGGGGAGGTAGGAAGCGGTCCCGAGGGCAGCCCGCGGCGACCGGGCCGGTTTTGTCGGCCGGGCAGAATAATAGAGTTGGTTCCGGTGTTTTTGTGGGAGCTGGTCCCGCCGCCTCACCTCACAGGTTTTCGGTGGGGGCGAGGTCCAGCGTCCCGCGGGAGCTCCGGTCCACTCCTGTTCGGTTCGGTGAGTCCGGTCCACGTGACGTTACGGGGGCGGGTTCCGTCGCCTCACCTTCCAGGTTTCTGGTGGGGGCGGAATCCGGCCTCCCACCGTCACACCGTGCCGCGGCTGTCCAACCCAGTCAGACCGTGCCTCCTGGGCATTCTCCCAGTGACTCTGTGGGGGCGTGTTCTGCCGACCCACCTCCCAAGTTTCCGGTGGGGGCGACACCTGACACCACATCCACACATAGTGACACTTGCCCGTCAATCACATATTCACCCCATGATTTTGCATACATAAACCAGACTTTATTAGATTTATTCACTTCTGCTAAAAATAACCCGGACTGCTCAGATGTTTTGTTTTCCCTGATGGAGGAATTTTTAGTTTTACGGCCAGGCCTCCTTCTGATCCCAGAGTACAACCGATTATTAATAGAAATAAGGTCTCTCATCACACCCAAGGTCACTAATACACAGTCTGAATCTATAATCCATCCTGCACCCATCATCTTCGCCGCTGTTCCACCTGCTGAGCTCCTCGCCGTTGGTGCACCTGCTCCTGTTGCCTCAGAATCGGTTTCTGTTTCCCGTCGCCGCCGCCGCCGCCGCCGCCGCCGCCGCAGAAGATCAGTTCCTGCCGTCACCGCAGAGGAGTCGGTTCCTGCCTCCGCTGCAGCTCTCCAGGCTCCCACGCCGTCTGCTGCAGAGCCACAGGCCTGTCCGTCGTCTGCTGCAGAGCTCCAGGCCTCTCCGCCGTCTGCTGCAGAGCCACAGGTC
>NW_023628007.1:0-640 GCF_014905685.2 Nematolebias whitei | reverse complement strand
GCTCTCCGTCGTCTGCTGCAGAGCTCCAGGCCTCTCCGTCGTCTGCTGCAGAGCCACAGGTCCCTCCGTCGTCTGCTGCACA
Source organism: Nematolebias whitei (assembly GCF_014905685.2). Taxonomy (NCBI): domain Eukaryota; kingdom Metazoa; phylum Chordata; class Actinopteri; order Cyprinodontiformes; family Rivulidae; genus Nematolebias; species Nematolebias whitei. The sequence continues at coordinate 558 of NW_023628007.1, read as the reverse complement.
GCTCCAGGCCTCTCCATCGTCTGCTGCAGAGCTCCAGGTCTCTCCGTCGTCTGCTGCAGAGCTCCAGGTCTCTCCGTCGTCTGCTACAGAGCTCCAGGTCTCTCCGTCGTCTGCTGCAGAGCTCCAGGTCTCTCCGTCGTCTGCTACAGAGCTCCAGGCCTCTCCGTCGTCACCTGCAGCCAACTCTCAGGTCCCCTCGTCACCTGTAGCCAACTACAAGGTCCCCTCGTCACCTGCAGCCAACTCCCAGGTCCCCTCGTCACCTGCAGCCAACTACAAGGTCCCCTCGTCACCTGCAGCCAACTCTCAGGTCCTTTCGTCGTCTGCTGCAGCTCCCCTGGACTCCATGATGCAAGCTGCAGCTCCCCAGGTTCCCACGTCATCTGCGGTTCTCCCCAAGTCTCCAGAGGGGTCGACGCTCCCCAAGTCTCCAGAGGGGTCGACGCTCCCCAAGTCTCCAGAGGGGTCGACGCTCCCCAAGTCTCCAGAGGGGTCGACACTCCCCAAGTCTCCAGAGGGGTCGACGTTCTCCAACTCTCCAGAGGGGTCGACGCTCTC
>NW_023628006.1:1030-2356 GCF_014905685.2 Nematolebias whitei | reverse complement strand
TGAGTCCACCCGTGAGGTGAGCGTGCTGTTGAACGAAGTACCGTCACTACTCCGGACGTTTTTCTGCTATCCTACGGAGACGCTGGAAAGGTAGCGTTAAATGGAACTCCGTACCAGTGGAGACATCTTCTACAAGGTAACGAGTCCCTCACTACCAAAGTGTACCGAGGTGGAGCTGGGTTCGAAAGGAGGGTGCCGTTCTTGGTCGACACATTTTCCCTCACACATCTTTTCTCTCCATTTAAACTCCCTCATTTCCCATCTTTAAAACTCTTTTATCTTGCCAGTAAATCATCCAGATATTTTCATAAATGTCTGTTGTATTTTAGTTGCAAGTGAGAAAATCATGGCCGTATGATTTCTCAGTGCAAAAGCTCATTAATTAAGCTGTGTTATTGCGTTCAATCAGAATAATCACGTGTACAATGTTTGATGTTAAATTTTGATTCTGTTAATAAATGACCACATTCATTTTGATGGGTCAAAGAAACTTAACGTCTCACGTCACTGATTAGACCATCTCCTACACAGTATCTCTGTCACATATCTGTCAAGTAGCTCGAAAAAGAGAGAATCCGTTTAAATTAAGTATAATATCAGGTACTTGAACTAGTCCAGCTATTATAACATGTAGTGGAGCTCCGAAGCTAAATGAAGCTAACTGACCTATTTCACTAGAGTTGACTCTGCAAAGGAGTGAATGCTGACTCAGCAGAGAAGTGAATGTTGACTCAGCAGAGGAGTGAATGTTGACTCAGCAGAAGAGTGAATGCTGACTCAGCAGAAGAGTGAATGCTGACTCAGCAAAGGAGTGAATGCTGACTCAGCAAAGGATTGAATGTTGACTCAGCAGAGGAGTGAATGCTGACTCAGCAAAGGATTGAATGTTGACTCAGCAGAAGAGTGAATGCTGACTCAGCAGAGGAGTGAATGCTGACTCAGCAGAGGAGTGAATGTTGACTCAGCAGAGCAGTGAATGTTGACTCAGCAAAGGAGTGAATGTTGACTCAGCAGAGGAGTGAATGTTGACTCAGCAGAAGAGTGAATGTTGACTCAGCAGAAGAGTGAATGCTGACTCAGCAGAAGAGTGAATGCTGACTCAGCAAAGGAGTGAATGCTGACTCAGCAGAGGAGTGAATGCTGACTCAGCAGAAGAGTGAATGCTGACTCAGCAGAGAAGTGGATGCTGACTCAGCAGAGGAGTGAATGTTGACTCAGCAGAGGAGTGAATGTTGACTCAGCAGAGAAGTGAATGTTGACTCAGCAGAGGAGTGAATGTTGACTCAGCAGAGAAGTGAATGTTGACTCAGCAGAGAAGTGAATGTT
>NW_023628006.1:0-930 GCF_014905685.2 Nematolebias whitei | reverse complement strand
AGAAGTGAATGTTGACTCAGCAGAGGAGTGAATGTTGACTCAGCAGAAGAGTGAATGCTGACTCAGCAAAGGAGTGAATGTTGACTCAGCAGAGAAGTGAATGTTGACTCAGCAGAGGAGTGAATGTTGACTCAGCAGAAGAGTGAATGCTGACTCAGCAGAAGAGTGAATGCTGACTCAGCAAAGGAGTGAATGCTGACTCAGCAGAGAAGTGAATGCTGACTCAGCAGAGGAGTGAACACTGACTCAGCAGAGGAGCAAAAGCTGAATCAGTGTTTGGATCAGTTTGGTGGAATAAAAGTTATATTTTGAGCACTATCCTTTAACATTTGATTCATTTCAAAATATTTCCAAACCACTTGGTCGCAGAGTCTGAGTCGGTCTGAAGCGTCTGCAGGCCGGGACCATCAGGTCCATCAGGGCCCTCCGGTCCTGGTTTGAGTCCCATCCGAGGACCAGCTGCTAATCGCACTCGTCGCCTCGGGCCACGCTCATTTAGACACAAACACGACCGCATGGGGAGCCGACATTCATCTAATCAGTGTTCTCACCTTCAGTCTGCGGTTCTGACCCAACCCGACACTTTCAGCTGGATTTACACACAAAATACAAGATATTTACACCCCCCCCCCCCCCCCACCCACACACACCCATTTCCATTCCTGTGAAATGGATGGGTTCTGCTTCAGTCAAAGTGTGGATCGCTCCAAACGTATTTTCCTTTAGAGCTGGATGAGTTCAGAGCGAAGGATTTATTTTGACCCTCGCAGCAGTCGGGAGTTTAAAATGAAGCTGCATCGTCTCAGATATCACGATAAATTCATACGGATGTTGGCCCGTAGCTTTAAAACAGACACAGTAAATAATTTGTGCAGCCGCTGCGTCTCACACACACACACACACACACGCACGCACACACACACACACACA
>NW_023628005.1:0-2356 GCF_014905685.2 Nematolebias whitei | reverse complement strand
CATTTCAGCTGGGACTCCACTATTTTTTCCAGTAGTTTAGCGACAAATGGGAGTGTGGAGACAGGCCGGAAGTTGGACATGACTGAGGGGTCAAGGCTAGGTTTTTTTCAGGAGAGGTTGGACAGCAGCATGTTTAAAAGTTATTGGCACCACACCTGAGGCTAAGCTGCTGTTCACAATGCCAAGAATAGGAGGGCCCAGAACAGGAAGAAGCTCCTTAAGGAGTCGAGGGGGGACAACGTCAAAAGGGGAGCCAGATGGCTTCATGCCGCACATGACCTGCTCCAGGGACGACAGAGAGATGGGCTTGAAGTGGTCAAGAACAGCAACACAATGAGATGGGATGGACAAATCATGAGCAGGTGGAGAAATGAGTGCCCGGGTGTTTGCAACTTTTTCAAAAAAGAAATGGAGGAAGTTTTCACACAGCTCAGTTGAGGCTTCTAGAGGTGAAGGTTCACTGAGGTGTAGAACTGAGTTCAGGGTGGAAAAAAGGTCTCGGGGGTTGTGGGAGTTTGAGGCAATTATCGCCGAAAAGAACTTCGATTTGGCGGCTTTAACTGCCTTCTGATAATGACGCCAACTCTCCTTTAGGATTTGAAAAGAAACCTGCAGCTTGTCTTTCCTCCACCTGCGTTCTGCTCTCCTACACTGCTGTCTAACGGCTTGAGTGACGTCATTAAGCCATGGTTCTGATAAAAGTTTTGTTTTCCTGGTTTTAACGGGAGCAACACGGTCTAGGATATTTAAGCAAACAGAGTTAAGCTGAGAGGTTAGCTCCTTGGTGGAGAGAGACAATGAGAACTGATCGATCCTCTCAGAGCTAAAAGCTTCAGTAAAACGTGCAGCAGTGAAACGGTTAATGGCGCATGAAGTACGTGCAGAATCACATGACTTAGCAGTAGGACAAGGCGGGATGATATCAAACAAGACAGGCATGTTGTCTGAGAGAACGTTGTCACCGATTACCAAAGTGTGACCGTGTTGTTGGGTGGGACCATTTACATGTTGAGTTAAATTAAATGAGTCCAACAAATCAAGGAAGTCCTTCACTAACGGCTTCTCCTGACAACAGATGTGAATATTAAAGTCACCAATGATAATAAAGTGATCATATCTTGGTGTGATATAAGCTAGAAAATCAGAGAATTCACTTATGAAGTCCTTGAAATGAGGGGGGCGATAAACAATAGTGCACAGAACGGGAGGAGAATGTCCGAGTTCAAAAGCACTCAGCTCAAAACTGGAGCAGGGCATGAGGGTGGACAACTGTTTACAGGAAAAGTTTGATTTAAATACAGTTAATATTCCACCACCCCGCCGACCTCATGGCCACGGGGCATTAAAACACAGACAGTCAGGAGGTAAAAGTTCCACCAAAGCGCTTGAATCACCCAAAGGTAACCAGGATTCCGTGAGAAAAAGAAAATCTTGTCCCTCGTGTTTAAAAAAGTCATTTAGGATAAAAGTCTTGTTGGCAACAGACCTTGTGTTGATGAGGTACGTCCTGATCTGGTCCGACACAGAACCAGCCATGGTGGGGGTGGCGCACGCCAACGGTTGCAGATTTTCAAAAACAGAGCCTCCAGGACGGTCCAAGCGCCAGGCCGGTAGACAACACCCATATCTTCCCAGGTCCGGGCACGTAGGAAGCTGGCTGTGGAAACGTTGACCACGCAGAGCTTTGAGTTTTACCAGCCGGGCGGCACGTTTTCCCCGGCGTCTGGAGCGATATCTCCGAGAAGGCAGGCTTGGGGCCCAGCGTAAACAAGCAGGCACGTCTGCCAGAAGGGGTGGAAGAGGGGGGGGGTCCCGAGTCACTATCAAAATGGTCCGAATCAGCAACAGCAGATACAGACAATCGAAGATCGAGGAGCTGTTGTCGGTCATACACACGCAGCGCGTTGATATCCCAGACAAAAAAACGAAAAAAGCAGAAATAATCCAAACAGTATCGTCAGAGGTAGATTGCAGGCCATGTACACGGGCAACATCTTACCTTATATACACACCAGGTGGCTCCTCTCCTCATGAACTATGCTATTATTTTGTGTTTTGTATATATATACATACATACATATATATATATAGTTATATATGTTATATATATATAGTTTGCAGATGATACAGTGGTGGTGGGATGTATCACAAACAATGATGAGTCCAGCTACAGGCAAGAGGTGGAACACCTGGAGAGCTGGTGCAGAGAGAATAACCTTCACTTCAATGTGAAGAAGACAAAGGAGATGATTGTGGACTTCAGAAGGAACAAAAACACCTAAACCCCCCTGAACATAAGAGGATCTGCGGTGGAAGTGGTCTCCAGCTACAAGTACTTGGGTGTACACATGAATGA
>NW_023628004.1:0-2357 GCF_014905685.2 Nematolebias whitei | reverse complement strand
TCTATATCATCGGTCGGAGTACTGGGGGTGAGTGTTTTCTCTTCAACAGGGCAGTTAAGGCAGCAAAGAGTTGGAGAATATGTGGACTGCTGCCTACACACTATGTGTACCCCACCCAGGGAGATCACCCTCCCTGTCCTTTTTACATCAGGAATGTGCTGCCTGTGTTAGTCAAAGGGGCAGCACATGGAACAATTGGAAGTTCTATAAAGATGCAAGTTTGTTTTCTTGTTCACTTAGTTCATTGTTTTTCGGCAAGCTGATGTTGAATGTAAAAAATGTTCACAAAAGTAATAGACTATTGAAGAGAGGTAAACTAATTTTGGATTTCACATAGTTATGACAACTTTGAAAATTGTTACTTACAATATTAATGGTGTAAATCACGCTATTAAGAGGAAAAAAATCCTAACTCAATTAAAAAAGCTGAATTGTACAATTGGGTTTCTACAAGAAACTCATTTAAATGAGGTAGAGCATGCTAAATTAAAAAGAGAGTGGGTGGGACAGATATTCAGTGCATCATATGAAACATATAAAAAAAGGGGTGTAGCTATACTATGTCATAAATCTTTATGCTTTGTAGCAAAACACGTACTCAAGGATAAAGGAGGCCGCTGGATAATGGTAACTGGTTCTGTAGGAGGAATTATTCTAACAATGATGAATATTTACGCCCCAAATGAAGATAATCCGAGTTTCTTTAAAGAGTTAGCCCAAATTTTAGCGGGACATTCGAAAGGAATAATTGTTTTGGGTGGAGACTTTAATTGTGTCTTGAACCACTACATGGACAAATTCCCATTTGAACAAAAACATCAATTATCAAAAACAAAAGCGTTGAAAAACTTGCTAGAGGAGATTGGGCTTACTGAAGTATGGCGCACAAAACATCCAAAGGTTAGAGATTATACACATTTCTCCAAAGTCCATAAGAGCCACTCTAGAATTGACTTCTTTTGTATTTCCAAACAAGAGGCTCACAGAGTGGTGGAATGTCATATTGAACCCCAAACTATTTCAGACCATGGACCCGTGATAATGTCTTTAAATGTGGACCTAGAGAAACCCTTAAAGTTATGGAGATTGAATGTATCACTCTTAAATAACCCAGAGACAATCCAATATATAAAAGACGAACTTAAATTTTTCTTAGACACAAATGATAGGGATATGATCTCCCCTTCTATCCTATGGGACACAGCCAAAGCTTTTTTGAGGGGAAAAATTATTTCATTTTCCTCAAAAATAAAAAAGGAACGTGAGAAAAAGCATGAAAAACTACAAGATCAAATTAGGAAACTTGAAACTGAACATAAAAGAACAAATAGTGACATTATATTACAGGAGCTGAAAGAACATAGAAAAAATCTGAATGACTTATTAACCTACAAGGCAGAGGGCGCATTACGCTTCGCTAACCAAAAATATTATGAACAGGGAAACAAAGCAAGTAGAGTTTTGGCATTTCAGACAAGGAAATTACAAGCAAGCCGAACTGTTCAAAAAATTACATGCCCAATATCTAAAAAGTTTGTCTCCCACCCTAAAGAGATAACAAACGCATTTTCAAAATTTTATAAACAACTATATGAAAACGAGATCACTCCCGATAGAGCAGATAAAATTAAACAATTTTTCCATCAAATTAATCTCAACAAACTCAATGATGATGAGGCTAAAGCACTGGTGGAAAAAATTACTGAAGAAGAGATTAAGGCAGTTTTGGGAAAACTTAAAAATAATAAATCACCTGGAACAGACGGGTTTCCGGGAGAATTCTATAAATGCTTTCAGGCTGAACTTACCCCACTCTTATGCAGAGTGTTTAATCATGCATTGGAAACCAAAGATCCACCCAAAACATGGGCAGAAGCAATTATTTCGGTCATACACAAAGAAGGTAAAGACCCTACACAATGTGCCTCTTATAGACCAATAAGCTTATTGTGCAATGATGTCAAGATTTTAAGTGCCATTTTGGCCAAAAGGCTACAAAGAATCATAAATAAACTTATTAATCCTGATCAGACGGGCTTTATACCTAAAAGATTCGGAATAAATAATATTAGACGTACATTAAATATCATTTCGATTGGACAACAAAGCCCACAAACATCAATGCTCCTCGGCCTGGATGCCGAGAAGGCCTTTGATCGAGTGGACTGGACATTTCTGAAACAGACCTTAGTGGAAATGGGTTTTGATGATAAATTTATAAGTTGGTTTGATGTATTGTACTCCAATCCAATCTCTAAGGTACGTGTTAATGGTCATCTGTCCGAAAATTTTCCCTTAAAAAGAGGAACTCGCCAAGGATGCTGCCTCTCTCCAATTCTGTTTGCGATCAGTATAGA
>NW_023628003.1:0-2357 GCF_014905685.2 Nematolebias whitei | reverse complement strand
TCTTCCACTTCAACTGCTCCTCTAGGCTCTGAGACGCTTCCACTGCTATCTCAGGCTCCGTGACCTCGATCTTTCATTTTCACAGCTCTCCCAGGCTCCGAGACCTCGATCTTCCACTTCCACTGCTTCCCAGGCTCTGAGACCTCGAGCTTCCACTTCCACTGCTCTCCCAGGCTCTGAGACCTCTCTCTTCCACTTCAACTGCTCTCCCAGGCTCAGAGAACTCTATCATCCACTTCCACTGCTCTCCCATGCTCTGAGACCTCGAACTTCCACTTACACTGTACTCTCATGGTCAGAGACCTTGATCTGTCACATTTACTGCTCTCCCAGAATCCGAGACCTCGATCTTCCACTTCCAATGCTCTCCCAGTCTCCGAGACTGCCGTCTTGCACTGATCTCCCAGTCTCCGAGAACTTGATCTTCCACTACACTCCCAGGCTTTGAGACATTGATCATCCACTTCCACTGCTCTCCCAGGCTCCGAGACCCTTCCACGGCTCTTCCAGGCTCAGATTTCTTGATGTTCCACTTCTACTGCTCTCCTAGGCTCCGAGACCTCGATCTTCCACTTCCACCGTTCTCCCAAGCTCCGAGACCTAGATCTTCCACTTCCACTTCTCTACCCCAGCTCTGAAACCTCAATCTTTAATTTCCACTGTCTCCCAACTCGAAAACCTTGATCTTCCACTTCCACTGCTTTCAGAGTCTCCGAGAACCTTGCAGAGCTACGTTAGGCTTTGAGACATTGATCTTCCACTTCCAATGCTCTCCCAGGCTCCGAGACCTCGATTTTCCACTTCCACTGCTCCTCCAGGATCCAAGACCTTGTTCTTCCACTTCCACTGCTAGTCCAGGCTCTGAGACCTTGATCTTCCACTTACACTGCTCCTCCATGCCCCAAGAGATGGATCTTCCACTTCCACTGCTCTCCCAGGTTCAGAGACCTCAATGATCCACTTTCACTGCTTTCCCAGGCTTCCGAGACCTCGAGCTTGCACTTCCACTGCTCTCTCAGGCTCAAAGACCTCAATCTTCCACTTCCACTTCCCTCCCAGGCTCCAAGACCTCTATCTTCCACTTCAACTGCTCCTCTAGGCTCTGAGAAGCTTCCACTGCTCTCCCAGGTTCCGAGACCTCAATGTTCTACTTCCACTGCTCTTACCAGTCTCCGAGACCTCGATCTTCCATTACCACTGCTCACACAGGCTCTGAGACCTCAAGCTTCCACTTCCACTGATCTCCCAGGGTCAGATACCTTGATATTTCACTTCCCATGCTCTCCCAGACTCCGCGACCTCGAGCTTCCACTTCCACTGCTCTCCCAGTCTCCGAGAACTTGATCTTCCACTGCACTACTAGGATTTGAGACATTGATCATCCACTTCCACTGCTCTCCCAGGCTCCGAGACCCTTCCATGGCTCATCTAGTCTCAGAGATCTTGATCTTCCACTTCTACTGCTCTCCCATGCTCTGAGACCTCGATCTTCCACTTCCACTTCTCTACCCAGCTCTGAAACCTCAATCTTCCACTTCCACTGCTCTCCCAAGCTTGAAAACCTTGATCTTCCACTTCCACTGCTTTCAGAGTCTCCAAGAACCTTGCAGAGCTACGCTAAGCTCCGAGACCTTGATCTTCCACTTCCACTACACTCCAAGGCTCCGAGACCTCGATATTCCACTTCCACTTCTTCCAGGCTCCGACACCTAGTTCTTCCACTTTCACTGCTAGTCCAGGCTCCGAGACCTTGATTTTCCACTTCTAATGCTCTCCCATGTTCAGAGATCTCGATCATCCACTTTCACTGCTCTCCCAGGCTCTTAGACCTCTAGCTTCCACTTGAACTGCTCTCCCAGGCTCCGAGACCTCGAGCTTGCACTTACACTGCTCTCGCAGGGTCAGAGACCTCGATCTTTCACTTCCACTGCACTCCAAGGCTTTGAGACCTCGATCATCCACTCACACTGCTCTCCCAGGCTCAGAGACCTCTATTTTTCACTTCCACTGCTCTTCCAGGCTCCGAGACCCTACCAGTGCTCTTCCAAGCTCCGAGACCTCTATCCTCCACTTCCACAGCTCCTCCAGGCTCTGAAACCTCGATTTTCCACTTCCACTGCTCTCCCAAGCTCCGATACCTAGATCTTCCAGTTCCACTGCTTTCAGAGTCTCCGAGAAACTTGCAGTGCTACTCTAGGCTCCGAGACCCTTATCTTCCACTTCCACTGTTCTCCCAGGCTCTGAGACTTCGAGCTTCCACTTACACTGCTCTCGCAGGGTCAGAGACCTCGATATTTCACTTCCACTGCACTCCAAGGCTTTGAGACCTCGATCATCCACTTCCACTGCTCTCCCAG
>NW_023628002.1:0-2357 GCF_014905685.2 Nematolebias whitei | reverse complement strand
AGCATCTTCGGTGTGGGATCCTTGGATCTCTACACCTTTAACTACCAATGGTAGGTAGTATCCGGTGGGCTCTGACTGTCTCAGCTTGCAGAGGAGGCTTTCTTGTTCGGTCAGAGTTGGGTCCACCAGTTGGGTCTCAAGTTTCACATGCTTTTAAAGGATTATTTACCGGGACTGTGTTCTCTGTTGAAAAGTCTTCGGTGACTTCTGCAGTGCCTGTTGTTGGGCAGTCTGTGACTGTCTCAGGAGGCATGAGTATTGGCAGGGGTTTGCTCACTCTGGCCCACATTGTCTGTTCACCATAATCTATAATCGCCTCAAAGCGATTTATAAAATCCTGGCCGATCAAAAATGGGAATGAGTCAACCGTAGACACATGTACCAGGTGGTATAGTGTCATCTCTCCAACCTGCATGTGAACCATAGCAATAGCTATTAGGGCTGTCCTCGTCTCTGTGAGGCCCTGCAGTTCTATAGCACGTCCTATGAGAGGTATTTCCCTGTGAACACCGTTAGCGGCAGTCCTGAGCTCCTCGAACAGTTTGGCTGACATAATAGTTATGTCGGCTCCACCGTCCAGTAGGGCTTCATGTGTGAGGACCCCTTCAAGTGTGATCGACAGGTAAGCTTTTTTAACAACCCCCTTTCTGATCAGGTTACACAAGAACCTTGAAGGTTTTGGCCAACGTTTCTTCTTACGTTTACCTTTGCCTGTGTAATCCCGGTTTATCCAAACCGTTGGTGCAGTCGCCGCTGCTCCTGAGAGTTCGGTTTTGATGGGCCTCCGTCATTGATGTATGAGATCACCAGCTCTCTGTGTGTTGAGGGGCTCTCATTGTTTGTAACAACAAGGTCCTGGTGGCTGTCCGTGACAGCGGCAACGTTGTTGTTTGTGTCACCTTGATTTGTCTGAACTGTTAACACAGCTGTTGCTGTTACTGAGGTCTCAGTTTGTGATGGGTCACCGTCGGTGATGTGTGATTGTACCCCCCCTTTTTCTGGTGAGGGCCTGTCAGAGTTTACAACAACAACGCCATGGTGACTGTCTGTGACAGCAGTAACGGTGTTGTTTGTGTGTTCTGACTCATCAGCAATGATATTGTCACACAACGTGTCAGGTTGTTTGTCTGTGGCAACACCTTTCAATATTTCCAAGAACCGATGCACAGTCTCTGTCTCATCCGAGCTCAGAGGTGCTCGTTCTGGACCCGCTGCTGTTTCTTTTTCGTCTCAGGCTGTTCAGGCCGACGTGGAGGGGGAGCAGGTCCCCTCTTCTGGGGTTCCCACTGGGATCCCTGGTTGTATGGGTTACCTTGGGTGCCATACCTTTTACCCTTAGGGCGTGCGCCCCCCTTCTGGTACATTCGTTCATCCTCTGGTTTCTTGGGAAATCATTTAGGATCTTGTCTGGACCAGGGGGCACTCATCTGGTGTGGTTTGGCTGCTGGGAAATCTTGTTTCCTCTCGCCTTTTTTGGGAGTGGGAGCTGAAGCTCTTGCCCCTTCCAATTCTAATGACTAGGCAGGAATCCTCTCACCTGGGAACACCTCAATGGGTGTTTTGGCCTGTGAACGGGCCTCAAAGACATTCACAGCACAATTTTTTATCTCACTGATGGCTTTTTCTTTGAAATTAGCCATAATCTGCACTGACAACTTTATGTCAGGGTGGAGATTTTTGCTGAAAATTAACTTAAACACTTCCTCCTCCTCCATGCCGGTTTCGTTCCTGTAACCAAAATAAGCCTGCAAAATCCTGGAATAATATGCCCTTGGGTGCTCATTCTTACCTTGCATGACCTTGTCGGTGGCTGGATATCTACCAGGTCCCGCACAAGGGGTATACTCTTTCATTAGAGCAGCACATAACAGGGGGTAATCCTTTCTTGTGGCATCAGGTTGACGCTCTATAAAGGAAAACACCGTCCTGGCTGAAGTGAGCCTGATCAAACTTATTTTATCCTCAACTCTAGCGTTGGGATAGCTTCTTAATTGGAAGTCAAGGTCATTCAGATAGGCCTTAGTGTCAGTTGAACCCAACGGCCCTGGCTCAAAGTGTTGTACATATTTAGCTATTTTATGTAATACCGCTATTGAGTGCGGAGGCTGAGGGATTGGTGAAGGCGGAACAAAGTAATCACGTGGAGGTGATTCACCAGACTCACATGGAGGTGGCATAAGGAGATTATGTATAGGAGGTACAGCAAAATCCTTCTGAGGTGGTGATGGTTGACCTGGACTCTGACCCATTCACTTTGTAAACGCACGCTTTGTTGGACTAACGCCGCTTTTTCCAATATGCACTCGTCCAGAGATTTTGATGTTAGCTACATCTGTTGGTGCAGAGCATCATAGTCT
>NW_023628001.1:0-2357 GCF_014905685.2 Nematolebias whitei | reverse complement strand
CAGAACAGCATCGTTGGTGTGGGACCCTTGGATCTCTACACCCTTAAGTACCAGTGGTAGGTAGTGTTTGGTGGACTCTGACTGCTGCAGCTCACAGAGGAGGCTGTCTTGTTGAGTCAGAGTTTGGACCACTTGGTGGGTCTCTTTGGTTTCACATGGTGTCAGAGGAGTACTCACCGGGCTCGTGTCCTCGGCTGAGGAGTCCTGTGCGCCTTCCGCGGTACCTGCTGTTGGGCAGTCTGTGTCACACTCCGGAGGCGTATCTATTGGCAGTGGTTTGCTCACTTTTGTCCACATTATTTGATCACCATAATCTATAATCGCGTCGAAGCGATTTATAAAATCCTGGCCAACCAAAAATGGGAATGAGTCAACACGAGACACATGTACTGGGTGGTACAGTGTCATATTGCCAATTTGCATGTGAACCATTGCTATAGATGTCAGGGTTGTTTTCATTTCTGAGAGACCCTGCATTTCTATAGCACAGTCAGATAGAGGTATTATCCTGTTAACCCTGCTAGCAGCGGCCGTCCTCAGCTCCTCGAACAGTTTAGCTGACATAATTGTTATGGCTGCCCCACCGTCCAAGAGTGCTTCGTGTGTGAGGACACCTTCGAGTGTTACTGACAGGTACGCCTTTTTGGCGACCGCCTTTCTGATAAAGTTACACAGAAACCTTTTGGGTTTTTTCTGACGCTTCTTCACGCGTTCAGCCTTATCTGTGTAATCTTGGTTTGTCTGAACCGTCAGGACAGCAGAAGCTGTTTCTGAGTGTTCAGCCTGCGATGACTTGTCATCGTTTGTGTGTGTGTTTACCCCCCCTTCTTCTGATGAGGGGTTGTTTGAGGCAACAACAGTTATGTCTTGGTGTGTTCCACCGACATCTGTTATGTTGTCATTCGCGCCCTCAGATGTAATAGGAATTACATTACTGCATAGTGCTCCTGGATGGGTTCCCGTGTCAGTGTGTTTCAAAGTTTCTAACAACCTGCGTATTTTCTCTGTCTCTTCCGAGTTCAGAGGTGTAGGGCCTTGTTTCTGGAACTTTTGTGATTTTTTCGCCTCGGTTCGTTTCGTCCGAGGTGGGGGACGGTCAGGTACGTCTTTCGGGGGTTCCTTTACGTACTGCCCCTGATGATATGGTTTCCCATATCGTTGCGTCCTGCGCTCACCCCTTTTTCGATAATCACTGTCATCCTCTGAAAGAGGAGCTTTTTTGTCCCAGCGTGCACCTTCATCACGTGGTTTTTTAGTTTGAAAATACTGCCTTTTCTCGCCTGTTTTAGGAGGAGGTGGATACTCGCACCTTCCTTCCATTTCTAGGGAGTGGGGTTTAACCTTTACACCAGGAAACACCTCAATGGGCGTCTTATCATGAGAACATGCCTCGAACACATTCACAGCACACTGTCTAATCTCACTGATGGATTTTTCTCTGAAATTTGCCATCATTTGTACTGATTGTCTAAAATCAGTGTGGAGATTTCTGCTGAAAACAAACTTAAAACCTTCATCTTCTTCCATTCCGGTTTCATTTCTGTTACCAAAATAAGCTTGGAAGATTCTTTTGTAATAAACTTTTGGATGTTCAGTTTTACCCTGCGTGACCTTGTCTGCAGCTGGGAAACCAGCAGGTCCCGTGCAGGAGTCGTATTCTCTGATCAAAGCTTCACACAGAAGGTTGTAATTCCTTCTCGTTGCATCTGGTAGACGCTCGATGAAGGTGAACACCTCTCTGTCCGAAGTGAGCCGTATCAGACTGATCTTATCCTCTACCGTAGCATTAGGATAAGATCTCAATCTGAACTCCAGATCTTTGAGGTACGCTTTTGTTCCAGATGATCCCATCGGTCCAGGCACAAAGCGTTGTACATATTTTGAGATTTTCTGCAAATCATCCATTGAAGGAGACAGTATCAACGGTCTCTCTTGTGTGTGTGATGGTGCAGATTGGTCAAGGACTGCCCCTACCACCCGTGATGGGGGTGGAGGTGGCTGCATGGTGTCAGGAGGAAGAGGTGCATATTGGTGCAGGTCTGTCCCTACCGCCCATAATGGGGGTGGGGGTGGCGGCATAGTGTCAGGAGGAAGAGGTACATATCGGTGCAGGTCTATCTGGGGTGGTTGTGGCTGACCCGGGCCCTGATACTGTTTGTCTCTGAGTCTCAGACCAGCGCGCCCCATTTCAGAAATCTGGTTTGTAGCTGCAGCTAGTTTCTCCTCACAAGCTGTCAGGCGCTCCTGTGATGTCTGACATTCTCTTTGTAAATTCAGACATTGTTGGAGTATCATCTTTTCCTCTTTGCAATCCTTCAGCTCCTTTAATGCGATCTGCAACTGTTGTTGTAGCACAC
>NW_023628000.1:0-2358 GCF_014905685.2 Nematolebias whitei | reverse complement strand
CTCATCATCCTGGTTTCATTAGAGTTTGTATAGGTGCTGATAGCTGTGGACAGGAAGGACGTCTTGTAGCAGTCCGTCCCACAGCGGATCCAAAGAAACTGGCTGCAGGTGCCAATCTGTCCACCCAGACCCAGCAGACCTCTCGGTCCTCTTGGGCAGCAGGACTGCCTGAATACTGGGCAGAACTACTCCCTGAGCAATGGTCATTTCTCCCAGCAGCCTGACAAGCCCCTCGTCACCGCAGACTTACTGTAACTGCAGGTGCCAGGGTACAATCTCGGCCCTCCCACTGTCAGGTGCCGTGTTTCCCGCTACCTCCAAGATCTCGGCAGTCAAGTCAGTCACTCGAGCACTGCTTCCAGGTAGATGGGAATGCGTCCACAGCGCCTCCTTTTCAACTCATTTGGGATTTGGGGCTGCAGTTGAGGTATTTTGAGATGTTAATCAGCTGCTCCCAGTTGTCGAAAACCACCCTGTTGTTATGGTTAAGCGTTGTAACAAATGTCCAAAAGTAAAAATGGTTTCAGTAAAAATCCTTCTAGTGACACAGCTTCTGATTCCAGATGAAGTAACCATCCGAAAAAAGCCATTTACATCCAGTAAAAAGAATAATTCAAGTTTTCAAAAGCAAAATCTCTGAATGAATGTAAGAGAGCTATTCCAGCATGCAGCCACCTTGAGCAGGGCAATTCTAGAACACATCCCCAAAGGGCTATTTGTTTCACAGTCAGTGCACACAAAACATTAATTTTATAGACAAGACGTTGAGACATTAAAATAACAATACATGAAATCATCATTGTTCATTGAGAAGACTGATCGCTACAGGGATGAACGAGTTTTTTAGTTTGTTTGTCCTACGTCTGGGCTGCAGATACCTGTGTCCAGAAGGAAACAACCTGAACTCACCATGGAGTTGGTGATCAGGATCTGCCAGAATCAGGCATGCCTTGTTCACTGACCTCACCTTGTGTAGGTCAGTGAGGTTCTGTAGGGCTATAACAGCAGTTTTGCTGCACATCCTGACAATCCCAGAGAGTTTGTTTCTGTTTCTGCATGTCAAAAGTCCAAACCAACAGATGAAGCTGACCGTTATGAGACTCAAAAGATGAATAAAACTTTCTCATAAAAGTGGTAGGCATGTGTAAAATATTTCAACTCAGTGAAAGAAAAAGAAAAGAAACACATTTTAATGTGTCTTTTCAATACAGAAACTTGTTTCTTAGCATTTCAGAATCAGAATAAGCTTTATTATCATTGTACCGAGATACAGCGAGAATATGTTCGTACAGTTGTCCAAAAGATGGGCGGAGTGCACATAGCTGCTGCTGTGATAGCGCGGCCTCTTATTCTTTTATACTTTTTTAGAAAAGGGGAAAAAACATGAGGATATAGTGGCATTACAAAAAAAGACACGATTTGAGACATCAAAAAACTCTGCCAGCAAGCACATTTATGAACACGTTAGATATGCATTTGATGACAAGGCGGACCATGAAGCACTTCCAAATAGACCGTTGTCCTAAGCCTCTCTGGGGTTGCGATAGACAAAGTTTTTCCTTAGGTTACACATTTCCCAGGAGAAATTGATAAGTTGGCCCGCTTTTGAGGCCAACCGGAGGAGTCAGATTTAGATAAGCCACAATTGTTGATTTTTTTTTTTTCAGATAGACTGTTTTTTTTCTTGTCAGCCTTCAGTCTTACTGGTACTTTCAAGATCCAAAATGGCCAGATTAGGGTGCATTCTACTGGTCCGTGCTTACGAGCCCCTCCGAGCTCATATCCAACATGCTGGCGAGTCCCAAAGCTGCATGTGGCCTGCGATTCTCACAAATCACTTCCATCTTACGGTTTAGCTCGTAAATCAGCTGACTTTGAGTCCTCAAAGCATGAACCAAACCCTCACAAGCAGGCAGCCTGACGAGGGCCAAATCAGCTGCAGCTGTCTTCTTGTATGTTGCTAGACCAGGAATCAGCCAAGTCCAAAAAGCAGGAAACCTGTTATAAATCCAATCTTTGGCGTCCTCCTGAGATTCTCAGCAGGACATGAGGGCTCTCCAGGATCCTGAAAATGTTGTTGATTGTGTTGAAAGTCCAGCTGATCAGATCCATAGCAGTAGTTTTCGTTTCAGAAGATATGTAAAATAGGAGCTCCGATACAGACAGAGAGCGAAAAAGCAGGAGGAGAACAGGAGAGGGAAGAGAATGTGTCCACCTCGTACAAGAGCGATTAAGGAATTTAAAGCTATTTCTGCAGCCAGACAATATTTTGCATCCAGTAGAGTGTAAATGCAAATAAAATGTGGCGATTTGATGCATTTTTTTTTGTTAACAAAGTGGAAAATTATACAGTTTGTT
>NW_023627999.1:0-2358 GCF_014905685.2 Nematolebias whitei | reverse complement strand
AGTCTTTAACCTAGTCATTAGCCTAGTCTTTAACCTAGTCTTTAGCTCAGTCTTTAACCTAGTCATTAGCCTAGTCATTAGCCTAGTCTTTAGCCTAGTCTTTAACCTAGTCTTTAGCCTAGTCTTTAACCTAGTTTTTAGCCTAGTCTTTAACCTAGTCATTAGCCTAGTCTTTAGTCTAGTATTTAATCCATTCTTTAGCCTAATCTTTAGCCTGGTCTTTGGCTAAGACTTGAGCCTATCCTGGATGACTTCTCCGGCTTGTTTCTCCACACTCGGGGCTCTCTGACTGTTGTCCCGGCAGACAGCAGAAGAACCACATGGATGTTTTTGTACAGACCTCTGTGACGACTTCTGTTTTGACTTGGCACTAAAGAAATTCTGATCTCCTTGTTACTATTCGGTTCTTCTCACGTGTAGGTGTGTCTCCATTGTGAGTGTGTCCCCACTCTGTGGGCGGGATCATCTGTCAGAGCTTTGAGCGAGGGCGGGGCTTATGGCAGCACTCGCTGCTTGGTGAGGACAGTGACTGCTGAAAGATTAGTGCCTTCGCTTGCAGCCTCTAAAAGTCCAAACACATAAGGAAAAGTAGTTAACACCAACTAAAAGGATGTAATCAGATTACATCCTGTTTTACAGGCTAGTCAAAAGTAATCAGATTACGTCCTCATTGACTCAAATAAACGGATCTGTTAGCAAACAGAACACACAGGGTCTGTTTACATCCTAGTAAATAAACCTATCTGGCGTCTCCTCTTGTCTCGCCTCGCCTCCTCTTGTCTCCTCTCGCCTCCTCGTGCCTGGCCTGGCCTCGTCTTCTGTGTTTGTGAGGACGTCTGATGGGGGACTCAAGCATGGCGAGGTCGATGGAGGACACAGTTTGGTGTTTGACACTTCCTGGTATTTTTTGTGAGATCTGAGGTCAGCTGACCACCAGCAGGAAGTACTGCTGGAGGGGGGAGAGTGCAGAGGTCAAAGGTCAACCTCACAGAGACGGTTGGCAGGGAGGCTGTGGTGACATCACGGCAGCATTTTCCACATCCTGTTGAAGCCAAGGTTACTTCCTGTCTCTTATTGTCTCTGCAAGATCCTACTAGCACACCCCCCCCCCCCCCCCCCCACACACACACACACACCTTGTTGTCCCCATTCATATTCACAGAGACATGTTGGGTGTTTGCGACGTTAACTGTAGATCTAATCCTGTGTGTCCTCAGCCTGTCCATCAGGACACTTTAAGGTCGGTCCAGGAAATGGCGGCTGTTCTCCATGCCCAGCCAATAGCAACACGCGGATCCCAGGCTCCTCCTACTGTCCCTGTCTCCCAGGTTACAGCCGTGCAGACTCCGACCCTCCACATGTCTCCTGCACACGTAAGACTCCTTTGTCTTCTGTCTTTTGTCCTGTGGGTTTTCTTTACACTTTTGTCCAACGTTCTTTTCTTTCTTCCTTTTGATATTTTCAGGTATTTTCTTACGTTCTGTTTTCTTCTTCTTGTTGTTCTCTCTGGTTGGGGTCAGATTACCCATAATGCAGCTGGGTGTTGTCACCGCCTCATCTCTGAACTTCAGCCTAAAGTCCTTCTGTCTTTGTGTCTCGGTGTAAACTGAGATTCATGTGAAAATAACCAGAAATGGCCCTTAAAGAACTTTTAAACACCCCCCGAAGAATGACTGCACAAACACACGCACATAAACACAAACACAAACACAAACACACACACACACACAACCCTGTCCGCCCCTTTAAGTGCCCCAGCATTGCCCCTGTAACTGCATCGCCCCAGGCAGCATCAATTAGGACAAATTAATAGACTCATTACTTCATTGTTCGTGTGTCGGGGTTGCACAGGTAGTGGTTACACACACACACACACACACGTTTTAGGTTTCAGATGTGTGTGTGGAAGCTGGAGCTCCTCAATCAGTATGAATAAAAACAGGTCAAGCTGCCTGACAGTCTGCACTCAGGGAGAAAGGCGGAGGCCCAGTTTCCTCGGTCTAAACGGTTCTTGTATTCACCGTTTTAGATGGAACTGTTATCACGCTCCAGACTGAACTGTCTGCGGACGTACACGTATCACTGAGCCGAAAGTCACAGCGGCAGTGACATACATGGCATCAGTGTTGCCAGATGTCTGATACATTCTTCCCTTATTTATCACGGGGGATCCGTACCCTGAAGACCCGCAATAAGTGAAAAACCGCGAAGAAAGAATAGTAGTACAAGTAGTAAGTAGTGGTTTATTTTAGTGTATGTATATATCTGTGTATCTGTATATATATCTGTATATGTATATATGTATATATATATATATGTATATATACTGTATATATATATATATATATATATATATAT
>NW_023627998.1:1184-2358 GCF_014905685.2 Nematolebias whitei | reverse complement strand
GACACATTGGCAAGCTTGAAAAATCTCATAAAGTTACATTGGCAAGCTTGGAAAACTTTCTTCAGACACATTTTTAAGCTTGAAAACAACTCATAAAGTCATATTGGCAAACATGACAAAATCCCTTCTGAAATAATGGAAGGCTTGAAAATAACACTTTGGACATAATGGCAACCTTTAAACGATCACTTCAGACATATTGGCTAGCTTGAAATCACTACCTTCAGACATAGTGGAAAGCTTGAAAACATCACTTCAGGCACATTTGCAAGCTTAAAAACATCCCTTCAGACACATTTGCAAGCTTGAAAACATCCCTTCAGACACATTTGCAAGCTTGAAACCATCCATTTGGACATAGTGTCAAACATGCAAACATTCATTCAGACACATTGAAAAGCTTGAAAACATCCAATGAAGTCACAATGACAAGCTTTAAAATATCACATCAGAATCATTGGCAAGCTAGAAAGCACCCCCTTCAGACATAGTGACAAGCTTGAAAACACTCCCTTTAGACATATTGACAAGCTTGAAAACATCCCTTGAGTCATATAGGCAAACTTAAAAAAATCCCTTCTGACTTGGTGTAAAGCTTGAAAACATCCCTTGAGTCATATTGTCAAACTTGAAAAAATCCCTTCTGACATAGTGGCAAGCTTGAAAACATCATTTGGACATAGTGGCAAGCTTGAAACCATCACTTCAGACACATTGGCAAGCTTGAAAACATACATTCAGACACATTTGCAAGCTTGAAAACAATCCTTCAGACACATTTGCAAGCTTGAAAACATCCATTTGGACATAGTAGCAAGCTTGAAAACATCCATTTGGACATAGTGTCAAACATGCAAACATCCCTTCAGACACATTGGCAAGCTTGAAAACATCCCATAAAGTCACAATGACAAGCTTGAAAATATCACATCAGAACCATTGGCAAGCTTGAAAGCACCCCCTTCAGACACAGTGACAAGCTTGAAAACACTCCCATTAGACATATTGACAAGCTTGAAAACATCCCTTGAGTCATATAGGCAAACTTAAAAAAATCCTTTCTGACCTAGTGGAAAGCTTGAAAACATCCCTTGAGTCATATTGGCAACCTTGAAAAAATCCCTTCTGACATAGTGGCAAGCTTGAAAACATGACTTTGGACATAGTGGCAAGC
>NW_023627998.1:0-1174 GCF_014905685.2 Nematolebias whitei | reverse complement strand
GACACATTGGCAAGCTTGAAAAATCTCATAAAGTTACATTGGCAAGCTTGGAAAACTTTCTTCAGACACATTTTTAAGCTTGAAAACAACTCATAAAGTCATATTGGCAAACATGACAAAATCCCTTCTGAAATAATGGAAGGCTTGAAAATAACACTTTGGACATAATGGCAACCTTTAAACGATCACTTCAGACATATTGGCTAGCTTGAAATCACTACCTTCAGACATAGTGGAAAGCTTGAAAACATCACTTCAGGCACATTTGCAAGCTTAAAAACATCCCTTCAGACACATTTGCAAGCTTGAAAACATCCCTTCAGACACATTTGCAAGCTTGAAACCATCCATTTGGACATAGTGTCAAACATGCAAACATTCATTCAGACACATTGAAAAGCTTGAAAACATCCAATGAAGTCACAATGACAAGCTTTAAAATATCACATCAGAATCATTGGCAAGCTAGAAAGCACCCCCTTCAGACATAGTGACAAGCTTGAAAACACTCCCTTTAGACATATTGACAAGCTTGAAAACATCCCTTGAGTCATATAGGCAAACTTAAAAAAATCCCTTCTGACTTGGTGTAAAGCTTGAAAACATCCCTTGAGTCATATTGTCAAACTTGAAAAAATCCCTTCTGACATAGTGGCAAGCTTGAAAACATCATTTGGACATAGTGGCAAGCTTGAAACCATCACTTCAGACACATTGGCAAGCTTGAAAACATACATTCAGACACATTTGCAAGCTTGAAAACAATCCTTCAGACACATTTGCAAGCTTGAAAACATCCATTTGGACATAGTAGCAAGCTTGAAAACATCCATTTGGACATAGTGTCAAACATGCAAACATCCCTTCAGACACATTGGCAAGCTTGAAAACATCCCATAAAGTCACAATGACAAGCTTGAAAATATCACATCAGAACCATTGGCAAGCTTGAAAGCACCCCCTTCAGACACAGTGACAAGCTTGAAAACACTCCCATTAGACATATTGACAAGCTTGAAAACATCCCTTGAGTCATATAGGCAAACTTAAAAAAATCCTTTCTGACCTAGTGGAAAGCTTGAAAACATCCCTTGAGTCATATTGGCAACCTTGAAAAAATCCCTTCTGACATAGTGGCAAGCTTGAAAACATGACTTTGGACATAGTGGCAAGC
>NW_023627997.1:465-2358 GCF_014905685.2 Nematolebias whitei | reverse complement strand
TAGACTCATCAATGGATCTCATCGCAAAAGAAGGTTAGAAAGACAAACGCTAATAGGTATTATAAGATGCCCTAGCCCCATTTGGGGAGGAAGAGATAACATAAAATTCCCTGAAATCATCGAAGAAAGTTGGACATGGGACGTAACCACGTTAAGAACTGCACCGGACTGTTGGCCTCCCAAGAACCAAGGAACAGCCCCGTAAGTACGTATGGAACACGTTATTTCAAAGATCTAGAACTGGGCCATACGAACCAGCCTTGATTGTCAGAAAACAACTGGTAAAATTAGACCGACCCAGAAAAGACTACTCAATTTATACAAATAAAACAAAGAATTATTACAGCTCGAGTGTAAGAACCTTCCGCAAACCAGACCTCACCAGGATGGCTCCAAAGATGATTGCCTTCATGTTAATAAGCGATCAGTGGGGGTTACCATACAACCCCACCCCAATGGGGACGCCATGGATCTTTAATGTCGTTTATCTGCAAGTGTTAGGATGGCAGGTCAAGATCAAGTGGGGCCCCAACTACGGAGAGCCTCACCAGATGGAATATTGTGAAATCTTGGTGGGAGAACTAATAATTTGGGCAACGAGCCCATCCCTGAGAATGAAGATCTATCAAAGGGAATGTGACAAGTATCGAGTTGTAGTCGAAAATACTAGGCTACCCCTGCGAATGCTGTACAACCGAGTTTTGACGCCTGTCAACTACTAGAACGGATACCCCATGAGAGCGGCATACAAGGCAACTGTGTCCTACAGGGGGCACCCACTGGTCAGCACAGTAACCTCACACATGGAGTTGGGCCCACCGTACAGACAGTATGAGGCAAAAACACACGAGTACGCTGAACAACAGGAGCAAGAGTCAATGGATCGTTTCCGCAGAGGAGAAAGCCCGCTCGGCACCATCTTTGGTGGGCTAGAAGGTCCCCAACTGGAGCCCATTGGGTGGAGTGTCCACCAATGGAAGTGGGTGTGGAGAGGATTAAGACCACTCATGCCACACCCATCACCCCTGTGTAGTATGACATATGCTGAGATATATTCATACATTTAACGGGTTCTTCATTTTTCTGGACTGTGTAAATGTCGTGCATTGAATTTAACAGAAATGTAACGAGAGACGTTATTTATCTTTGACCCATCAAAATGAATGCGGTCATTTATTCACAGAATCAAAGTTTAACATCAAACATTTACATTAATTTGGCAAAATATGAAAATAACAACAGCATAGTTTTACAGGAAGTGGGAACAATACGGCGATTGTTTTCACTTTTCAGCTAAAACGGCAGACATCAATTAATCAGTTTTACAATCAGGAAAATCATACGGCCATGATTTTCCGTTGCATCACCACAGACATTAATGAAAACATCTGGATTAATTTTCTAGCAGAAAGGAGAGTTTAAAGATGGAAAATGGAGATTTATCTTACAGAGAGATGTGTGAGGGAATTTATCTGTAGTACCAGAACAACACGCTCTTTGGAAAATCAGCTTGGCCAACGGTACGCTTGGTCGAAATAGAACTTTTACCTGGCAGATGATAGAATCAGCGTCGGTGTAGAGTTCTCCTTTTGACTCTTTTCAGCGTCTCCGTGAGGACAGCTAAGAACCCTTAGGAGTCGTGTGAGGTTATCCAAACAGAAGTTATAATTCCCAACATCGTCTCTGGATCAGCTTGAATGCCTGCGTTCGCATCCAAGAACTCTGAACTCTTTGTCTCCCACTCTTTCAAGCTCTTCTCATCTCGTCTCGTCTCATCTCGACACACACAGAGAACTGGGAAGTTGCCACATTTAAATGGGTTCGACTCCCGGTTCATTTGAGAGCTTTTTTGATTGGTGGATAGACCAGAACAGAGGTGTGGTTTGTGATGTA
>NW_023627997.1:0-365 GCF_014905685.2 Nematolebias whitei | reverse complement strand
TTTTTGATTGGTGGATAGACCAGAACAGAGGTGTGGTTTGTGATGTAAGGTGTTATGGAAAGTCAAGGATAGAGATTAAGATTGTTTAAAACAGACAGAAAGATTGTTGGAGAACTTCAGACTTCGTGGAGTCAATTCACCTAGTATCTGCTGTGAAAGTTAAACATGACATTTCTTTTCAGTAAACTTTTTAGTTGACCGAACCTCGAACTTTGACACACACTTACAAACTTGCTCATTGAAGACAGAAAATCAAGAAATGCATATTAACCTGATTTCTTCTTTGAATGAGGAATAAAAATCATTACTTACTGTTTATGTAAATAAAAATGAGTAGTTCTCTTCAACCTGTAAACATTGTTTGA
>NW_023627996.1:0-2359 GCF_014905685.2 Nematolebias whitei | reverse complement strand
AATTAAAATACAAACTAGAGTCCCCATTGAGCATGGACTTTGTTAGAGTCCCCACTCTTTGCACCATATGCTGCAGTGATGCATTTAAACTCAACAACAGTGAATCAAATCCAACATTTCATAACGTTACAGGACATATTATTGATATTAATGTGACCGAAACACAAGCCGCAGTAGTCTGGTCCAAGTCTGACGCTGCCAGATCCTTGAGGACAAACAATAAGAAGCAGCTGAGCATTGAATGTGGTCGCCGGCAGAGAAGCCGTCCTTGTGCCTTCATGTGGTCTCAGTTTGTCTCCCTCGCAGCCAGCTTCCATGTTGATTTACACCACAGCAGAAATTCACAATCCAAACACACCCCAGACTACTAACTGTGTCGGAGTGGCTCTGTCTGCTTATCACGGCAGCAAAACAGGGAAAAATTTGGGTCCACAAAAGTTGACATCACCAGCGCAACCACAGACGATGCAAACATGTGGCGTTTGTTTTTATGTTGTGCAAAGGATCTACTGTACAACAGTAGATAAGTCCAGGGAGCCTTGGGAAGCCAAATATTTATAAAGTGGGATGAATGTGGAGTTGTAAACAAGAAATATCTAACGGATTTATGAAAAACTTCTACATGAATGTTTACTTCTCCACAATTTAGCAGAATTCAAAAGAAGTTGCAGTTTACTCTGCAGGTTAATCCCTCCCCATCAGTTCTTAAAGAAAAACTACATGTCCAGATGACCTGATAAATTTGAAACAAAGAAAAATACACATTTAATAAAATAATGTTTTTTGCTTGTATGCATTGTCAATAATATTTTATGTGGAAAGCTTTTGTTTGTTCATTGTTTTGTGCATTATAGATGTTTTTTTTCATGTTTTTATTTCTGAAAGCAGCCAGGTGTTCGTTCAAGCTGTATTTAAAGTGCTTGTGATATTAAATCTATGAGATGAATATGAATGCATTATTGGATAGATAACATTAATAATATTGCAAAAAAAAAAAAAATCATGGCGCTAAAATGAACAGTCCCATTTGATGTCACTTCCTGTTTCACTACTGCACCAATTTCAATAGAAAATATAACAATTATGTATGTGCAAAAAATGGGTAAAAACATGTAGAATGTGCCAAATATTTTGAACATTATTTTTTTCTTCCATTTTTTGCACTTCTAGAAAATGGACATCTCAGGCACTTTAAATGTGCGTTCAAGATCTTGATGCCTAAAACATCAATGCCCTCTGTTTTTCTCATTTTGTTTCTGAAGTCAATATGGGCTTGTTAATATATTGATTCATGCGCAATAATCCAGGTAGAAAAATCCAACAAAGTTAAATCAGGTCCTCTGGATGGTTTCTTTTTTGTTGAAACTTTTCGTCTTTCAACCACAAGACTTGATCAGTCTGAGGAGCCACAACAAACTCAGTCTTATAAATAGCACCTTCACATAGTGGGTCAACCAGTTTGATGGTGCTCAGGTGGTTGTTGTGGTCCGCCCTCTCAAACTCTCAAACTAGTTTGAGGCAATCATGACTAAAATGGTTCAAAATATCCTGACGCTCAGTAATCGGGTAGAACAATCTAAAAAAGTTAAGTCAGGTCCTCTGGTCGATTTATGGAGGAAAGAAACCATCCAGAGGACCTGACAACGTTGTTAGCTTGTTTAGTTCAGAATGGGAAATCAAACCTCCACTTGAGGTTTTAGTTGCACTTATATTGGGCTTTCTGTTTGAGTTTGTATCACTTTGTTAAAACATTCAAATGTGAAGGTAAATATGGGGAGGGTGTGATGATTCTGGCTTTGTTTTCAAAATGAAATCAGAAGTTAGGAAAAAAAAGAGAAAAATCACGATTGAACACTTGTTTTACGACGGAGCTTTAGGACCATTCAAAAAAAATTAAAAGCCATAAAATTACGAAAATAAAGTCTTAGTAGTAGTCCAAAGCTAAATGAGTCATAACACGATAAAGCAGGTTTACCATATTTTAACTGTGGTGAAATTAAGAATGTTGAGCATCTTGTCAAGTTATACTTTGGTATTGCTTTACAAATAAGGAGATAGTTAATCTGTTAGCTCATCAGATCTGATGGGCTGCAGCAGCTCTGCAGGTAAGGAGCATTTAGCTTCAGATTGGTCATTTGCTGACACGCCTACTGGATTGATTGACAGGCCGTGTCGTGGATCTGACTCGTGAAAAAAATAAATTGAGAGCAGTAGTAAAAAAAAAAAAGAGTCTTGTACGACTTTATTCTCATAACATTAAGACTTCATTCAACTTTATTCTCGTAATTTTATGACTTATTTATTAATTTTTTTTAGCCTGGCCCTAAACCTCCGTCGTATGATTTATCTTTGTCCTTTT